>NW_025890075.1:35467-63125 GCF_002878395.1 Capsicum annuum | reverse complement strand
CAATTATACATCGACCTAGGCTGAAAAGGGCCAGTTCGCCTCATTTCGCCTGTGGGTATACCTAATTGGCCTCATCCAAAACCTTCATATGATAGGCCACTCCCAAGCCTTCATGGCATGCTTTGGTTGATTTTAGGCCCAAAAAAGCCCGACCCTCGAGCCCACCCCTGGCTCATAGGCGGCCGTACTCTGACCTGTCCTGAAAAAGGCCAGTTCTCCTCATTTAGCCCGTAGGTATACCTAATTGGCCTAATCCATACAAACGTCCCACACTAGGCCGCTCCCAAGCCTTTCTGGAATGCCTCAATAAATTTTGGGACCAAAAAATACCTGAGCCTTGGGCCCAACCTCGGGCTCATATGCAATCGTACATCGACTAGGCATCAAAACGACCAGTTCATCCCATTTTGCCCATGGGTATACCTAATTGGCCTCATCTACACAAACGGACCATACCATCCTACTCCCAAGCCTCCCTAGCATTCCTCGATTAATTTTAGGCCCAAACAATGCCCAAGCCTTAGGGCCACTCCTGATCATATAGGCGGCCGTACATCAACTTGGCTTGAAAAGGGCCAGTTCGCCCAGTTTTGCCCGTGGGTATACCTAATTGGCCTAATCTATACAAACGGCCTATACTAGGCTACTCTTTAGCTTCCCTGACACACCTCAATTAATATTTGGCCAAAAAAATACTCAAGCCTTGGGCCCACCCCCAGGTTCATAGGCAGCCATACACCGACCTAGCCTTAAAAGGGCAATTCACCTCATTTCGCCTGTGGGTATACCTAATTTGCCTCATCCATACAAACGGCCCACACTAGTCTACTACCAAGCCTCCCAGGCACACCTCGGTCGATTTTAGGCCCAAAATAAACTCGAGCCTCTGGCCCTCCCCCGGGCTCGTAGGAGGTCATACGCCGTCCTAGCCTAAAAAAGGTCAGCTCGCCCCATTTTGCCCATGGTTACACCTAATTATCCTAATCCATAAAAACATCCCACACTAGGATGCTCCCCAGCCTCTATGGCAAACCTCGTTCAATTTTAAGGCCAAAAAATGCCCGAGCCTCAGGCCCACCCTTGGGCTCATAGGCAGTCGTACATCGACCTGGCCTGAAAAGGGCCAGTTCTCACCGTTTTGCCCATGGGTACACCTAATTGGCCTCATCCACCCAAATGGCCCACACTAGGTTACTTCCAAGCCTTATTAGAATGTCTTGGTTGATTTTTTTCCCAAAAAAGCCTGAGCCTTAAGCCCACCATCGAGATCATAGGGGCCCATACACCGACCTGGCCTAAAAAGGGCCATTTTACCCTGTTTCGCTTGTGGGTAGACGTAATTGGCCTTATCAACACAAACGACCCATACTAAGCTGCTCTTAAGCCTCCCAGAAATGCCTCGGTTGATTTTGGGCATAAAAAATACTCGAGCCTCAGGCCCACACCCGGGCTCATATGCGATCGTACACTAACCTAGGGTGAAAAGGCCCAGTTTGCCCCGTTTCACCTGTGGGTACACCTAATTGGCCTCATCCACAAATGTCCCATGCTAGGATACTCCCAAGACTTCCTGGCACACTTCGATTGATTTTAGGCCTAAAAAGGCCCGAGCCTCGGGCCCATCCCCGGGCTCATGGGCGGCCATACTCCGACCTGGCCTCAAAATGGACAGTTTTCCCTATTTCGCCCGTAGGTACACCTAATTGGCCTCATACACACAAACGGCCCATACTAGGTCGCTCCCAAGCCTTTTTGGCATGCCTCAGTCAATTTTGGGCCCAAAAAATACCTGAGCCTTGGGCCCACCCCCGGGCTCATATCTAGTCGTACACCAAACAGGCCTGAAAAGAACCAGTTCACCTCGCTTCGCCCGTGGGTACACCTAATTGGCCTCATCTACACAAACGGACCACACTAGGCCGCTCCCAAGCCTTCCTGGAATGCCTCGGTTGATTTTGGGCCGAAAAATGCCCGAGCCTCAGGCCCACTCCCGATCTCTTAGGTAGTCGTACATCGACCTGGCTTGAAAAAGGCCAGTTCATCCAGTTTCGCCCATGGGTACACCTAATTGGCCTAATCCATACAGATGGCCCATACTAGGTCGCTCCTAAGCTTCCCTGACATACCTCAGCCAATTTTTGGCCAAAAAAATGCTTGAGCCTCGGGCTCATCCCTTGGCTCATAGGTGGCCGTAGACCGACCTGGCCTAAAAAGGGCCAGCTCATCCGTGGGTATACCTAATTTACCTCATCCTCACAAACAGACCACCTAATTGACCTAGCCTTAAAAGGGCTAATTTGCCCGTGGGTATACGTAATTGGCCTAATCCATACAAACGGCCCATACTAGACAGCTCCTAAGCTTTCCTAGCATACCTCGGTCAATTTTTGACCCAAAAAAGCTCGAGCCTCGGGCCCAGTCATGATCTCATCAGTGGCCGTACATCGACCTGGCTTGAAAAGGGCCAGTTCGCCCAGTTTCGCCCGTGGGTACACCTAATTTTTCTAATCCATACAAATGGCCCATACTAGGCCGCACCTAAGCTTTCCTGGCACACCTCGATCAATTTTTGGCCAAAAAATGATTGAGCCTCGGGACCACCCCCAGGCTCATAGGCGGTCGTACACCGACCTGGCCTGAAAAGGGACAATTCGCCTATGGGTACACCTAATTGACCTCATCCTTACAAATGGACCACCTAATTGACCCGGCCTGAAAAAGGCCAGTTCACCCGTGGGTACACCTAATTGGTCTAATCCATACAAACGGCCCATACTAGGCCGCTCCTAAACTTTCCTGGCACACATCAATCAATTTCTGGCCAAAAAAATGCTCGATCCTTGGGCCCACTCCCGATCTCATAGGCAGCCGTACATCGACCTAGCTTGAAAAGGGCCAGTTCGCCTAGTTTTGCCCGTGGGTACACCTAATTGGCCTGATCCATACAAACGACCCATACTAGGCCACTCCTAAGCTTCCCTAGCACACCTCGATCAATTTTTGGCCAAAAAAATGCTCGAGCCTTGGGCCCACCCTTGGGCTCATAGGCTCGCACACCGACCTGGGCTAAAAAGGGCCAGTTCGCCCCATTTCGCCCGTGGGCGCACCAAATTAGCCTCATACATACAAAGGTCCCACATTAGGCCTTTACCAAGCCTCCCTTGCACTCCTCAGTTGATTTTAGTAGAAAAAAGCTCGAGCCTCGATCCCATTCCTAGGCTCATAGGCCACCGTACACTACCAGGCTTGAAAAGGGCCAATTCGCCCCATTTTGACTGTGGGTACACCTAATTAGCCTCATCCACATAATTGGACAAAACTAGGACGCTTCAAGCCTCTCTGGCACACCTCGGTCGATTTTGTCCCCAAAATATTCCCAAGCCTCTGGCCCACCCCCAGACTCATAGGCGATCATACAATGACCTGGCCTAAAAAGGGCCAGTTCGCCCGTGGGTACACCTAATTGACCTCATCCTCACAAACGGACAATACTAGGTTGCTTCTCAGCCTCCTTAGCACGTCTCGAGTGATTTTGGAACCAAAAAATACCCAAGCCTTGGGCCCACCCCTAGGATCATAGGCAGTCCGTACACCGACCTGGGCTAAAAAGGTGCAGTTTGCCCCGTTTCACCCGTGGGAACACCGAATTAGCCTCATCCACATAAACGGCCCATACTAGGCCTCTCCCAAGCCTCTCTATCACACATTGATCAATTTTCAGCCTAAAAAATGCTCGACCCTCGAGCCCAACCCCGTACTCATAGGCGGGAGTACATTGACGTGGCCTGAAAAAGGCAAGTTCTCACCATTTCTCCCATGGGTACACCTAATTGGCCTCATCCACAAAAATGGCCCATACTAGGCCCCTCCCAAACCTCCCTGGCCCATCTCGGTAGATTTTGAGTCCAAAAAATGCCCGAGCCTTAAGCGCACCCCCGGGATCATAGGCGGCCATACACCAACCTAGCCTGAAATGGGCCAGTTCACCCCATTTTGACCCTGGGTAAACCTAATTGGCCTCATCCATACAAACAGCCCACACTAGGCCACTTCCAAGCCTCCCTAGCACACTTCGATAAATTTTAGCCTAAAAATTCCTGAGCCTCGAGCCTACCCCAGGACTCATAGGAGGTCGTACACCGACCTGGCCTGAAAAGGGCCAATTCTCCCAGTTTTGCCCGTGGGTACACCTAAATTTCCTCATCCATACAAATGGCCCATACTAGAATGCTTCCAAGCCTCCCAGCCACGTCTCAATCAATTTTGGGCCAAAAAAATTCCCAAGACTCAGGCCCACCCATAGGATAATAGGCAGTCGTACACGTACCTCTCTTGAAAGGGGCTAGTTCGCCCCGTTTTGCCCGTGGGTACACCTAATTGGCCTTATCCACACAAACGACCTATACTAGGCTGCTCTCAAGCCTCCCTAGCATACCTTGTTTTATTTTGGGCCTATAAAATGCTAGAGCCTCTGGCCTACCACCGTTCTCATAGGCGATCGTAGACTGACCTATCCTGAAAAGGGCAAGTTTGTAATGTTTTGCCCGTGTGTTTACCTAATTAGCCTCATCCACTTAAACGGCCCACACTAGGCCACTTCCAAGCCTCTCTGGCATACCTCGGTCAATTTTTAGCCCAAAAAACTCCGACCCTAGAGCCCACCCCCGGGTTCATAGGCGGCCGTTCATCGACCTAGCCTAAAAAGGGCCAATTCACCCTATTTTGCCCCTGGGTAAAACTAATTCACCTAATCCATAAAATGGCCTATGCTAGGTGTCTCCGAAGCCTCAGTGGCATGCCACAATTTATTTTTGGCCTAAAAAATACCCGAGCCTCTGGCCCACCCCCGAGCTCGTAGTCGGCCGTACACCGACCTGGCCTGAAAAGGGCCAATTTGCATTTTTCGCCTGTGGGTACACCTAATTGGCCTCATCCATGAATGTACCATAATAGGCCACTACCAAGCCTTCTTGGCACACCTCGATCAATTTTGGGCCCAACAAATGTCCGAGCCTAGGGACCAACCCTAGGCTCATAGGCAATCGTACACCGACCTGGCCTAAAAAGGGCCAGTTTACCCCATTTTGCCCATGGGTAAACCTAATTGGCCTCATCCATATAAACGGTCTACCCTAGGCCGCTCCCAATCCTACCTGGCACGCCTCGGTCGATTTTGGGCCCAAAATACGCTTGAGCCTCTGGCCCACCCCTAGGCTCATTGGAGTCCGTACACCGACCTGGCTTGAAAAGTTCTAGCTCACCCCGTTTTTCCCGTGGATACACCTAATTGGCCTCATCCACACAAACGGCCCACACTAGGCCACTCCCAAGCCTTCTCGACATGCCTCGATCAATTTTAGGCCCTAAAAATGCCCTAACCTCAGGTCCACCTTGGGCTCATAGGTGGTCGTATATCGACCAGGCTTGAAAAGGGCTAGTTCACCCAGTTTTACATATGGGTACACCTAATTGGCCTAATCCATAAAAATGGCCCATACTAGGCCGGTCCCAAGCCTTTCTATCATACCTCGGTCAATTTTTGGCCCTAAAAATGCTCGAGCCTTAGGCCCACCCTCGGGCTCATAGGAGGACGTACACTAGCCCTCGACTAAAAAGGGCTAGTTTGCCCCATTTTTCCCGTAGGTACACCAAATTAGCCTCATCCACACAAAAGGTCCATATTTGGCCGCTCCCAAGCCTCCCTTGCATGCCTCAGTCAATTTTGGGGCCAAAAAATACTCGAAACTCGAGCCCACCCCTGGGCTCATAGGCAGCCCATATACTGACCTGGCCTGAAAAGGTCCAGTTTGCCCCATTTTGCCCGTGGGTACACCTAAATAGCCTCATCCAAACAAACGGCCCACACTAGACTGCTCCCAAGTATCCCTAGCCCACCTTGGTTAATTTAGGGCCCAAAACATGCCCGACCTTCAGTCCCACCCTAGGCTCATAGGCATTCGTACACTGACCTAGCCTGAAAAGGGCTAGTTTTCCCTATTTTCCCGTGGGTAGATGATGTATGAGTAGATGCTAACACATTTGAGGCTTTTAACTCTAAATAATTGTAAAGTCTTAAGCAACTCTTGGTTGTTTTTGATCGTTTTATTGTGATATTATAGTTGTAGCAAGGATGGGAAGAAACCATAGAAAAGATGAACAAAATTAGTAAAATCTGGTACAAGTGAGCTGATATGAGTCTATCGGCATTTCTTGTAAGCCGTCAGTAATGTGGTAAGCTACCAGAAAAAGGCGTCAGGAAGAATAGTAAAGAAGAGTTGCTGGATGAAGGTGACAACATTCTCAATATGTCGTCACAAGTGTGGTAAGCCATCAAAAGATGCCGTCAAATGGGACAGAACATGGTGAAATAAGCTGAAGGTTTGACGACATTTGCTACACGCCGTCACTTCTCTGGTAAGCCGTTAGAGGACATCATCAGAGTGAGGCAGAATAGGTTAAGAAGGGATGACTTCTGACGACATATTTGAGACGCCGTCAGAAGCCTAACGATCAACACCAATATGCCGTCACCTAAATCTGAGCCCAGCTGTAATTTTGTTATTTTATTATCTTAATTAGTCTTTAGTATAAATAGCATCTTTTAGGGTTTCATTCAAAATGGGGGAAGCAGCTTTTGACATCTTGTAACTTAGTAAAGGGGAGTTCACTTATTTTTGACTCTCTTATCTTAGAATTCAATTTTCCATCCTTTGATTTAGTTGTGGGAAATTCTTATTGTACTTGAAGGAGAAACAACTTTGAATTTCATCTTTTTTAATTTCACTTCTTTAAGTTATGAATTTAATCTTTGTTATCTCTTTCTATCTTATGAGCAAATAAAACCTACAACTCGGGTTATGGGATCTATGATTATTATTCATTAATTTAATAGTTGGATTAGGGTTTAAGTGATTGTAGGAACGTCTTAAAATTCTGTTGTTTTAACTTGAATCTATTGGTTGAAAACATTAGGTTATGCCTTAGGTTTTATTTACTTCTAATGGAGAAATAGACTATAGGTCATGAATTATCAACAGCGACTTTTGACAAGATTATAAATATGCTCCTCGGAGAGAGATGTGTGCACTATCTCCATCCTACCGAGAGTATAATTGTTCTTTATGTGATGGTTAAGATGAACATTAGAGTGATTTCCCAAATGCCCCTTCCCCCTATTGGGCTAACCTAGGTTCTAGTTCTTCTTATGAGTATGACAGGTCTTATGGTCAAGAAAAAGAAGAATGGAGTAGTGGGAAGAGTGACATTGAAGTTATGCTTCAACTAATGTTGGATGGTATAGACGCAATAAATGATACCATATGTGACATACGTCAAGACATTAGGGCATTTAATGAGGGAAGAGAAAGGATAGAAAACATGGATATCGAGGTCAATTATCCAAAACACATCTCTATATTATGTTTAGATGATATCTTGTCTTAGGAATTATTTAAAATAATGAAAGAGTATGATGATGAAGAGCAAGATTCCTATACTGATGATGAGCTTGATATTAATCAACCCTTGGAGATTTCCCAACCAACCAATCCAACCATGAGGGATGATGCCAAGATTGAGGGAATGGTGCTAGAGGCAAAAGAAGAAGCCAATTCAATCTCTTATGAAGACTCTAGACCAATTCAAAGTGAAAATGTTGAGAAGATGAATAAAAGTAAGTGTGTAGAGGATACTGTAAATTTTGAAGTAGGATTTGTTGGGCCACACTCGAAGCATTTTTTCATATTATGTTTAGATGATATCTTGTCTGTGGAATCATCTAAACTAGTGGAAGACTGTGAAGATGAGGAACAAAAATTCTATATTCTTTATTTTACACTTGATAAACAACATAAAAACACACCTCACTTTAAGGTCGAGTTGTTTACCATGCATCATTAATTACTCGGCTTCTTAATCTTTGTACCACCTCCCTATGAGCAAGGCAAGAAGATGGACTCTAAGTTGGGGGTGAAATTCATATCCTCAAGGTAGAGGAAAAAGCTGAGTTGGGTCATGCCGCGACGTTAAACTAGGCTCTTCTTGGGAGGAAACCCAAGGTAATTTGTTGTTTGTATTCATATTATGTGATTGACATCAGATCTTCGCACCCATGGTGCCACAGGTATGTTTATAACTCTCTTGTTTTGATTTGATGTGTTGGGAACAATGCATGATATTAAGTTGAGGGTGGGGCTACTTGTGGCTGTTGATGTCCTCCTAGGGTTTTTGTTGCCATGCCTCTTTTCCCCGGAGTCTTGTTCCTAGTAGAGCCGGCATGTTTAGGCGTACTATGTTTGTTTTGTAATGTGTTGTGGTTAACTAGAGAAAAATAAGTATCTAGAGCAGTTGACATATTTTTGTTGATTTTTGAGACTGATAAACACCTCTCCGTTGGTCTTTTTTATAACTGTGTGATATATATATTTATGTGTGACCACTGTGCATCTTGTTATGGCATTAGTACTAGTGACATGATATCAACTGCTAAACAATCACATGAACCAGATAGGTAGTAGTTTATGATGCACCTTTGTTCCACGTGTGTGTGAGATACTACTTAGTTTTCTTTGAGTGTTAAATCCAGAACTTGCCCGGTTAGTCTTACCTTAGTTGAAAGATAGGGGTTAGGAAAGAATCATAGGCCGTTTTGATTTTTAAGTCACTTTTTTCCTAATGACTTTCCCTGTATGTATAATATCTCTTGATCCCTATTTTGAGCCTGAATTCACCATTTCTTTCTATGAAACCTATCACCTTCCCTTTTAGATCATAATAAACCTATTTTGGCCCTAGTCCTTCTTGGACACTGTGCACCTAGACTTAGGTAAACAACCTAAGTTGAGGGTGGATATCATAGGGGTGTGTGATGTAAACTGAGTATGAAGAAAGGTAGAATAAAAGGAAAAGAATAAGTGAAAAAGAACAAAAAGTTGGGTGGTGTGGAAGAAGAATGATAAAGCTCAAATTACACCTCTTTTACGAGAGAGTAAGCGGTCGTTGCCAAATATATAACCCAACTAGGTTGGGGTCGAATCCCACAGGGAATATGGTGCTAATTAAGTTGTGTGCAAATTAGTTGACTTTTGATCATTTGTTTCCGTAAAATAAATAGGGGGATTTGGTTTAGCTCACAAATTAATGGTTTCAGTTTAACAAGATGAAATATGTGTAGTAGTATTCAAATTCAGAGAAATAGCAAAATAGGATTATGTTCACCTTGTAGTTTTCAATACATTCTAACTATGGGCTTTACAAATTCATACATGCATCGTGTTTACAGAGAAACGTATTGTATTTAACAACATAATACTAATGTTTCTCAACCATCAAGGACTAATTCACTTTAGTTCTCTCGAATCAAAAGCGTTTACCAAAAAAAATACGAAATCTCCAAGTAGTTAATCCTTCTAAGGCATTAACTTATAAAATAGGGTTGGTAATCGTATTCTTGTCGCTACTCTCTTTTTCGAACATCAACCTTTCTTCCGAATAAGTTGGGTTTTAAGGCATATCTTCTATGTTTACAACCACGAGAATTCAAGATAAGCGAAGAGAGTATGATGTAAACAAATCAATGCATAATGAATTCAAAACCCAAAGTGATAGATTGTATGCTACAAGGCTTCCATAACCCTAACTAATAAACTTAGCTACTCATGAATAAAATGAAAAGCATCATAAATATATTCATCATACCAAAAACTAGAAGACGATCTTAGTGTGCGAATAGTGAAAACAAGAGATAAAAACATTTCTCTATCTCTCCTCAAGCTAAGCCGCCTTTCTCCTCTCTCAAAATAACACAGAATAGTGAATCATGAATAAAAATTCAGCATTAAGCCTTTTAATAATCTTTTCTCTCATAATTGCCTTCTAAGTCCCTAAACTAATTATAAATGACAAACTAGTCTTGGACATAGTTTCTAGGCACTATATTTGGTCTAGATTGCTACTCTCTCTTGTGTCATATGCCATCCGCATTCCGTAGTCCCATCGGTTAATACCTGAAATCATGCTAATCACATCGGTTAGCTCAATTACATACAAGTAGAGTAAAAACATAAGAAACTAGGCACTTTGTTCTCTAAACATAGCTAAAATATGGATAAGTTATGGTGCTTAGTTGTATAAATACATCCAAGATCAAAGAATAAGAAAATAAAAAGAATGAAAAAAAAAGCCACATCCATCCTGAATAATGTGTGATCAAGAAAAGGAGAAAAAGAAGAAAAAGGTTAATAAGTAAACCCCAAAAGTTAAGGTAGTGCCAAGGAGGCTTAGTTATTCTAAATGCCATTGAATATCATACCAGCCATTAGCCTACATTACAAGCCGAAGAAAAGACCTATAGTGATCCTAACTTACCTGTCTGGATACCTTGGTAATGAAAATAAGGGCAAGCATATGGTATTTGGCATGCATTGATTGGAATTTCTTTCTGAGAGTGAGTGTCTCTTGACCGTCCCCGCATTGACATGATTGAGTTCATATATGAGTGAGGAGGGACTTCTTTGTTGTAAGGGCACATCGGTTACATTGCTAGCTGTTAACTTGTTTTGATAGTGTAATATTGGTACATGCATGGTTGTTGTTGCTGAATTGATGCCATATCTTGATTCCTTTGGGTCACATTGTCAATCTTCATAGATATGCACAATTGGATTGAATGTGGAGAGTGGAATGAGTTTTAAGCTAAACTTGATAATCAACTGTGATAGGTATCTTATGTGTCTCTTGGTTAAGCATCGTAGTATGGTGTTATATAGTTGCTTGAGGACAAGCAATTATTTTAAGTTGAGGGTGTTGATGTGTGAGCAGATGCTAACACATTTAAGGCTTTTAACTCTAAATAATTGTGAAGTCTTAAGCAACTTTTGGTTGTTTTTTATTGTTTTCTTGTGATATTATAGTTGTAGCAAGGATGGGAGGAAAACATAGGAAAGATGAACAAAAGAAGTAAAATCTATTACAAGTGAGCTGATATGAGTCTGACAGCATTTCTTGCAAGCCGTCAGAGATGTAGTAAGCTACCAGAAAAGAGCGTCAGAAAGAACAGTGAAGAAGAGTTATTGGATTAAGGTGATGACATTTTCAATATATCGTCACAAGTGTGGTAAGTAATCAGAAGATGCCATCAAGTAGGACAGAACATGGTGAAATAAGCTGAAGGTCTGATGACATTTGCTACACATCATCACTCCTCTGGTAATCCATCGGAGGACATCATCAGAGTGAGGAAGAAAAGGTTAAGAAGGCACGACTTTTGAAGACATATCTGAGACGTCGTCAGAAACCTGATGATCAACACCAATATGACGTCACCTAAATACAAGCCCAGCTGTGATTTTGTTATTTTATTACCTTAATTAGGCTTTAGTATAAATATCATCTTTTAGGGTTTCATTCAAAATGGGCGAAACAGCTTTTGACATCTTGTAACTTAGTAAAGGGGAGTTCACTTGTTTTTGACTCTATTAACTTAGAATTCAATTTTCCATCCTTTGATTTAGTTGTGGGAAATTCTTACTGTACTTGAAGGAGAAACAACTTTGAATTTCATCTTTTGTAAGTTCACTTGCTTTAAGTTATGAATTTAATCTTTGCTATCTTTTTCTATATTATGAGCAACTAAAACCCACAACTAGGGTTATGGGATCTATGATTATTATTTCATTGATTTAATAGTTGGATTAGGGTTTGAGTGATTGTGGGAACGTCTTAAAATTCTGTTGTTTTAACTTGAATCGATTAGTTGCAAACATTAGGTTATGCGTTAGGTTTTATTTGCTTCTAATGGAGAAATAGACTAGAGGTCGTGAATTATCAATAGGGACTCGGAAGCTACCAACCTTCTGTTTAATGATTGATGCCGCAACTGGATCAATCTACCTGAGATAACATCCGGTTGGAAATAGATATGTTATCTAAGTTCAAGAGAATTAGATAATAAATTGTCTGGTGAGGGCGAGAGATAAGTCAGATAGTATCATCGACAGGGATAATTTGTTGTTCCCACCTATCACGAGAATCATGAGCAGTTATTATTCAATGGAGTTTAATAGTCATAGTGATCACAACCCTAGTTTCTCTATATCATTGATTGAAATATTGAAATCTAAGTTTTGAGTTCTAAAATAAGTTGAAGCGTTAAAATTTGTTTGATTGATAAAAACCCCTATTTTACCTTTTCTTATTATTTATTTGAATTTAACTTGTATCTATAGTTTTGAACTAGTTTAACCGCCACTCAGATTGTTCCCTGTGGATTTGACCCCAAATCTGTAGTTGGGTAATTATATTGACGACGACCGTCTTACACTTATTTGAGGTGTAAGTTGAGCATTATCAGTACACCTAATTGACCTTATCCATACAAACGGCCTATACTAGGCTGCTCCCAAGCCTCCCTGGCATGCCTCAATCGATTTAGGGCCCAAAAAATGCCCGAGCCTTAGGCCCACCCACGAGATCATAGGAGGCTGTACACCGACCTGTCCTAGAAAGGGGCAGTTTACCCCATTTTGCCCATGTGTATACCTAATTGGCCTCATCCACACTAACGGCCCACACTAGGCCTTTACCAAGCCTCACTGGCATGCCTCAGTCAATTTTGGACCCAAAAAATGCCCGAGCCTTGAGCCCACCCCTAGGCTCATAGGCGGCCGTACACTGACCTGTCCTGAAAAGGCCAGTTCACCCCGTTTTGCACGTGGGTACACCTAATTGACCTCATCCACACAAATGACCCATAATAGGCCGCTCCTAAGCCTCTATGGCATGCCTCGATCAACTTTAGGCCTAAAAATTATTCGAGCCTCGGGCCCACCCCTGTGCTCATAGGCGATTGTACACCGACCAAGCCTGAAAAGGACTAGTTTGCCCTGTTTCACCTGTGGGTACACCTAATTGGCCTCATATATACAAGCGGAGGACACTAGGCCGCTCCTAAGCCTCCCTGGCATACCTCTATAGATTTTAAGCCTAAAAAATACCCGAGCCTCAGGCCCACCCTCGGGCTCATAGGCAGTCGTACACCGACCTAGCCTGAAAAGGGCTAGTTTACCTCGCTTCGCCTGTGGGTACACCTAATTGGCCTCATCCATACAAAAGACCCACACTAGGCCACTCTTAAGCCTTCCTGGAATGCCTTGGTCAATTTTGGAGCCAAAATACACTCGAGCCTCTAGCCTACCCCTGGGTTCATAGGAGGTCGTACACCGACCTGAACTGAAAAGGGCCAGCTCACCCCATTTTTCCCTTGGGTACACCTGATTGGCCTCATCCATACAAACATCCCACACTAGGCCACTCCTAAGCCTCTCTGTCATGCCTCGGTAGATTTTGGGCCTAAAAAATACCTGAGCCTCGGGCCTACCCCTGTTCTCTAAGGCGGTCGTAGACCGACCTAGACTGAAAAGAGCCAGTTTGCCCCGTTTCTCCTATGGGTACACCTTATTGTCCTCTTCCATATAAATGGAACATACTAGGCCGCTTCCAACCTCCCTTGCATGCCTCGGTCAATTTTGGGCACAAAAAATGCCTGAGCCTTGGGCTCATAGGCGGCCATACACCGACCTATCCTAAAAAGGGCTTTTTTTGTCCCATTTCCCCCGTAGGTACACCTAATTGGATTCATCTATAAACATCCCACACTAGGCCGCTCCCAAGCCTTCTTGACACATCTCGGTTGATTTTGGGCCCAAAAAATGCTCGAGCCTCTAACCCACCCCGGATCATGGGAGGCCGTACACCGATCTGGCCTGAAAAGGGCCAGCTCACCCTGTTTTACCCGTGGTTACACCTAATTGGCCTTATCCACATAAACATCCCACACTAGGCCGCTTCTAAGCCTCCCTGGCATGGCTCGATCAATTTTGGGCCCAAAAAAGCCCAATCCTTGGCCCACCCCTGGTCTTATAGGCGGCCGTACATCGACCTGGCCATAAAAGGGCTAGTTCACCCTATTTCACTTGTGGGTATACCTAATTGGCCTCATCCATACAAACGTCCCATACTAGCCTACTCCTAAGCCTCCCTGGCATGCCTCGATCGATTTTAGGCCTAAAAAATTCTCGAGCCTCGGGCTACCCCTGGGCTCATAGGTGTCCTTACACCGACCTGTCCTGAAAAGGGCCAGCTCACCCTATTTCACTCGTGGGTACACCTAATTGGCCTCATCCATACAAATGGCCACACTAGGCTGCTCTAAGCCTTCCTAGCACACCTCGGTCGATTTTAGGCCCTAAAAATGCCCAAGCCTCAGGCCTCCCCTGGGCTCATAGGTGGTCGTATGCTGTCCTATCCTGAAAAGGGCATGTCAGTACCTCATGCTCGTGTAGGTACCTCATGTTGATGTTATTGTATAATTCCAAAGTACCTCATGTTTTTATTAAATTATGCTAGCATGTGGTTGAAATCTATGAAATTGAGTTGATTAATGTAATCATGATGGTTTGGTTTAATGTTCATGCCTATTCCTAAAGTCATGCATCCTATGTGTTTGTTAAAATTCCTAAGTGATACAGAAGTGTGCATTATGACCTATTCATGACCTCAATGATGAATCTATGATGTTCCCACATGTCAAGAGGACTCCCATGCTAAAGCTATGCCTTGTAGTGATTTAATGGAATGCTCATGACATTATATTTGTGAATTTATGATATGTTATTTACATGACTCAGGAAAACTCAGTAATTTCAGTATCAGTCTAGTCCTTATTCATTACTCAGTAATCTTAGTAAACTCAGTCAGTTAACAGATCTAAGTAGTATTCTATCAATCAACGGAACTCTATGAACTCAGTCCAGTTCAGATCAGTATAATTAGTTTAGTGTCTATTCAGATGGGAGTAGGATTCAGCACCGAGTGAATCTAAGGTTGGGAACACACACTGCTAGTAAAGGGTGTGATTCCTAGAAGCAGTCCTTGCATTCTAGAACTATATAGCCAGTGTAGGTTGAGACATCAAACCTGCTAGATGAGGGTTGATGAGGTGGCATAACCTGACGTTCTCCTTCGAGTACCTAATAGATGAGGGTCACTCACAGCTTGTCCTTACCAGTAGAATGGTATTAACACCCTTCCAATTGGGGTTACAGATTGAACCCCAACTCAGCTATCTTATTTAGGGCATGTCGGTTAGATATTTACCCCCCCACAGTCTCTATCCTAGTCTCCAGAATAGAACTCAGGTAGTTCTTAAGATTTTAGGACTGTCAGATACAGTCAATTAGCTCAGTACGAAACTCAGTTAGTTGCTTCAGAATTAGGACTGTCAGACACAATCACTTGATGTGCTAGCATTCTGTTAGCACATTTAAGGCTTTTAGCTCAAAATTATTTTAAGTTCTCAAGTAATTTTTGTCGTTCTTGATTATTTTTCTTGATATTACAGTAAAAATCATAATACAAGGCAATCTAAGGAAATGCAGATAAAAGAGTTGAAATCTGAAGCAAAAAGGTGGCTGACGACATTTTTGACAAGTCGTCAGACATGTGATAGCTTGTCATAAATTGCATCAAGCTTAGGCAGAAGATGGAGTTTTAAGCGAAGAAGTGACAACATTTTTGATATGTCATCAAAACCCTGATAAGGCATCACAAATACTGTCAAGCTAAAGTAGAACATTGTGAATTCAAGTTGAGGTGTGACGACTTTTCTGATATGTCATCACAATTCTGATAACCCGTCAGGATTTTCCGTCAGATGAAGTAGAACATGCCAGATTGAAGAAGGACCTGACGACATTTCTGATAAGTCGTTAGGATCCTGATAGGCCACCAGGAATGGTGTCACCTTTCCGAGGAAATCGCTGAACATTATGATTTTGTTTCCATATTTAACTCTTTCTATTTAAGCATAGTTTTTAGGTTTTATTACATCCAAGAACTTATAAAAGGAGGTTTTTAATTCTCTTTGGAGTCTTACCTTGAACTTCACGTACTTGGTCACTTTTTCACTTTAGTTTTTGGCTCTCTTGGTTGTAATTTAATTTTTAATTCTTGGATTGAGTTGTGGGAAATTTCCTTGATATTGGAAGAGCATCAACCTTTCTTTTCATCTTTTTGTAAGTCAATTGCTTTGAATTATGGATTCAATTATGGTTATCTCTTTCTATAGCATATGGAACTAACACCCACGACTAGGGTTGTGGGATTTATGATTACTCCTTCGTTGATTTGATAGTTGACTAGGGTTCATGTGACGGTGGTAGTAACTTCTTGAAAATCCAATATTTTACACTTTAATCTATTGGTTGCAAACAATAGATCATGCCTTAGGTTTGTTTGCTCGAACAGAGAAATAAGCTAGAGAAAGCGAATTATCAATAGGGAGTGGGAAGGTTAAGCTCTGATCTAATGATTAATGTCGTAATAGGATTAATCTACCTGATATAATATCAGGTCATAAAATATAAGTTACCTAAGTTTGAGAGAATTAGGTAATAAATTGTCTGGATAGGTCGAGAGATATTTGGAGAGATCATCGGCAAGGATAATCTGTTCTACTACCTACCATAAGTCATGAGAATCCAATACTAGAACTATTATCCAATAAGGGATAAATAATCATAGTGATCACAACTCTAGTTTTTCTATATCATTGATTTGAAATATTGTAGTTTAAGCTTTGAGTCCTAAAACAAGTTGAAGTGTTAATAACTTTTGTTCAATCATTAAAAACCCCCTATTTTATCTTTTTGTGTTAGTTGTTTGAATTTAACTTGTAGATTTAGTTTCAAATTAGCTTAATCGCCACTCACATTATTCCCTGTGGATTCAACCCTGACTCCAAAGTTGGGTAAATATATTGACAACGATCGCCTTGCACTAAATTGAAGTGTAAGTTGAGTGTTATCATTACTCAGTTAACAGTGTATTAGTTATCAGAAACCCATGTTATCAGTATTCAGATTTAGTATTCTGTGTAATCATAATTTCAATTACAGTATATATATTCATGCATGTATTTTCTCTCGGTCATGTTTATGCTTTTAGTCAGTAATAGTTCTTGCATATGAACCCTTGTATTCATCCTACCCCACTTACCATACCAGTACATTCCCACGTGCTGACGCTTACTTTTATCTTGTGCTATGGTGTCTTATACCATAGGTTCTGATGCACGGACTCCAGAGTACCCTTAGCAGTTCAGATTCAGTCTACAGCAGTAGATTTAGTACTGAGTCCTCATCATTCGAGGATGTTTTATTATTTTATTACTTCATAGACTCAGTATTTCAGTAGATGGAGTTAGTTAGGGGATTGTCCCATCAACTCCATAGATCAGACAGTTTTAGAGGCTTTTCAGACTATAGTATTTTAAGATAGATATTTCAGTTTGGTATTATTATATCGTATTTCAGTTATGTTTCAGTAGTGAACATTACGGTAGTTCATCACATTATTCTGCATTATTACAGTGATATTATTTTGTTATTGCAGCTGGATTGTTAAAACCATGTAACATCCAGGATACCAAACTCGGGGCATTACAAACTTGGTATCAAATCCTAAGGTTCAAAAGTATCCTAGGTAGTCTAAAAGTCACATCTAATAGAGTATTGTACATGGGTGTATTGTGTGCCATACTTCTGTGCAGGAGGCTATGAGATATTTTAGGAACAATTTCCTTTCTTTCAGTATTCATGTCATGGCAGTAAGCATAAGCTCAAATTTAATTCTCAAGTTTAATCCTTTCCTCTTCCATTTACAAATCATGCCTCCAAAGAGGACTAAGGGAAGAGAAACCAAAAATCAGTCAGCCCCTCATCCCGTCCAAGTAGATCCCTTGGATGAACATATTTCTCATGCCTAGTTCAGAGCTGCATTCACTACTGTTGTTAATTCAAATTCACCTGAATGAATCCTCTATTTTTAACGGGTCTAAGTCAGATAAGGACCCTCTAAAATTTCTTAATCAGGTGTAGAAGGTTATAGATATTATGGGGGTTTTAATTAGTAAGAGTGTTGAGCAAGATGTATATCAGTTGCAGGATGTGGCTCACACATGGTTCAAGTAGTGGAAAGCAGAAAGGGCCATTGATGTAGGGTCTGTAGAATGGGAGGAGTTTGCCACCGCGTTTCTTGATAAATTCTTTCCCCTAAAGCTAAGAGAATTTAAGGTGTTAAGAGTTTATCAACCTAAGGCAGCGCAATATGACACTGAAAGAGTATTCTCTCACGTTTAATAAATTAGCGAAATATGCTCCTCATGTGGTGGCATATAGCAGAGCTAAGCTGAGTAATTTTGTCTCTAGGTGAATGATAGTGTGGTCAAGGAGTGTAGGACCGCTAGTGGGCAAAAAATCAACCAGGGCATGCCAGGAAAGTTGGGGATCATCCCAGTATGGTCCATTTAATTTTTCATAGACATTTTGGGGCACAAACGGGTGAAGCAGAGCGAATGGGGTATTTTAAAGCCAAATCAGTATGCTATAGCCCATGGATTCAGGGGTGGGCTCGGACGATCTATGGGTAAAAAATTGTCCGAGGTATGCCAGGGAGGTTGGGGATCTTCCTAGTAAGGTTTGTTTAATTTTTTATGGCCATTTGGGGGGGACAAACGGGCGAAAAAGAGTAAACAGGGCATTTAGGGGTCAAATCGATATGCTATAGCCCACGATTTTTGGGGTAGGTCTGGGGTTCGGGCGTGCTTTTGTTAAAAAATCAACCAAGGCATGCCAGGTAGGTTGGGGATCATCCCAGTATGGTTCGTTTAATTTTTTATGGCCATTTAAGGGGACAAACAGGCGAAATGGAGTGAATGGGGCATTTTGGGGCCAAATCAGTGTGCTATAGCCCATGGTTTTGAGGGTTGGACTGGGGTACAGGCATGCAATAGGCCAAAAATTGATCGGAGTATGAGGGATGTTGGGGATCATCCCAGTGTGGTCCGTTTAGTTTTTTGTGCCCATTTGAGGGGACAAATGGGCAAAATGAATCAAACGGGGCATGCCAAGGAGGTTGGGGATCATCTCAGTGTGGTCCGTTTAATTTTTCAAGGCTATTTGTAGGGATAAACAGGAGAAATGGAGTGAACAAGGTATTTTGGGGCCAAATCAGTGTGCTATAGCCCACGTTTCTGGTGTTGGGCTCGGGGTTTGGGCATGCTGCGGGTTGAAAATCGATAGAGGCGTGCCTGGGAGGTTGGAGATCATCCTAGTGTGGTCCATTTAATTTTTGTGGCCATTTGGTGGGATAAACAGGAAAAACGAAGCGAACGGAGCATTTTTGGGCCAAATTGGTGTTCTACAGCCCATGGTTTCGGTGGTAGGCTCGGGGTCCGAGAGTGTTGTTCATCGAAAATTGACTGGGGCGTGTCAGAGAGGTTAGGGATTATCCCATTATGGTCCATTTAATTTTTTGTGGCCATTTCAGGGGATAAATAAGCGAAACAAAGCGAACGGGGCATTTTGGGGTCAAATTAGTCTGCTATAGCCCACAGTTTTAGGGGTGGGCCCAGGGTTCGGGCGTGATGTATGCTGAAAATTGACTGAGGCATCCCAGCTTGGTTGGGAATCAACTCAGTATGGTTTGTTTAATTTTTTGTGGCTATTTGGGGGGGAAAACGGACGAAATGGAGCGAACGGGGCATTTTGGGGCCAAATCGGTGTGCTATAGCGCATGGTTTTGGGGGTGGGACCAGATCCGGGCATGCTGTGGGCCGAAAATCGATTGGGGTATGCCAGGGAGATTAGGGATCACTCCAGGATGGTTCGTTTAATTTTTTCGGGACCATTTGGGGGAACAAATGGGTGAAACAGAGTTAACATGACATTTTGAGGCAAAATCGATAAGTTGTAGCCCACAGTTTCGGGGGTGGGCCCGGGGTTCGAATGTGCTGTAGGCCAAAAAGTGATTCGGGCATGCTAGGGAAGTTGGGGATCATCCCAGTATAGTTCGTTTAATTTTTCGTGGCCATTTAGAGGGACTAACGGGCGAAACGAGGCATTTTGAGGCCAAATCGGTGTGCTATAGCCCATGGTTTTGAGGGTTGGACTGGGGTACAAGCATGCAATAGGCCAAAAATTGATCGGAGTATGACAGGGTTGTTGGGGATCATCCCAGTGTGGTCCGTTTAGTTTTTTGTGCCCATTTGAGTGGACAATTGGGCAAAATGAATCAAACGGGGCTTGCCAAGGAGGTTGGGGATCATCTCAGTATGGTCCGTTTAATTTTTCAAGGCTATTTGTAGGGATAAACAGGAGAAATGAAGTGAACAAGGTATTTTGGGGCCAAATCAGTGTGCTATAGCCCACGTTTTTGGTGTTGGGCTCGGGGTTCGGGCATGCTGCGGGTTGAAAATCGATCGAGGCATCCCTGGGAGGTTGGAGATCATCCTAGTGTGGTCCATTTAATTTTTGTGGCCATTTGGTGGGATAAACAGGAAAAACGAAGCGAACGGAGCATTTTTGGGCCAAATTGGTGTTCTACAGCCCATGGTTTCGGTGGTAGGCTCGGGGTCCAAGAGTGTTGTTCATCGAAAATTGACTGGGGTGTGTCAGAGAGGTTAGGGATTATCCCAGTATGGTTCATTTAATTTTTTGTGGCCATTTCAGGGGATAAATAGGCGAAACAAAGCGAACGGGGCATTTTGGGGTCAAATTAGTCTGCTATAGCCCACAGTTTCAGGGGTGGGCCCAGGGTTCGGGCGTGATGTATGCTGAAAATTGACTGAGGCATCCCAGCTTGGTTGGGAATCAACTCAGTATGGTTCGTTTAATTTTTTGTGGCTATTTGGGGGGACAAACGGACGAAATGGAGCGAACGGGGCATTTTGGGGCCAAATCGGTGTGCTATAGCGCATGGTTTTGGGGGTGGGCCCAGATCCGGGCATGCTGTGGGCCAAAAATCGATTGGGGTATGCCAGGGAGATTAGGGATCACTCCAGGATGGTCCGTTTAATTTTTCGGGACCATTTGGGGGAACAAATGGGTGAAACATAGTTAACATGACATTTTGAGGCAAAATCGATAAGTTGTAGCCCACAGTTTCGGGGGTGGGCCCGGGGTTCGAACGTGTTGTAGGCCAAAAATTGATTCGGGCATGCTAGGGAAGTTGGGGATCATCCCAGTATAGTTCGTTTAATTTTTCGTGGCCATTTAGAGGGACTAACGGGAGAAACGAGGTATTTTGAGGCCAAATCGGTTTGTTATTTCCCACGGTTTCTGGGGTAGGCACGGGGACTGGGCATGCTGTGGGCTAAAAATTGATCGGGGTGTTCTAGGGAGGTTGGAGATCATCGCAGTATGTTTCATTTAATTTTTTGTGGCCATTTGGGGGGACAAACGGGTAAAACAGAGGAATGGGGCATTTTGGGGCAAAATCGATGTGCTATAGCCCATGATTTAAGGGGTGGGCCCGAGGTCTAGACGTGTTGTGGGATGAAAATCGATCGGGGCATGCCATGGAGGTTGGGGATCATCTATATGTGGTCCATATAGTTCTTCATGACTATTTGGGGGGACAAATGGGCGAAACAGAGCGAACGGGGTATTTTGGGGCCAAATCAGTGAGCTATAGCCCACAGTTTTGGGGGTGAGCCCAGGGTCCGGGTATGCTGTGGGCCAAAAATTGGATAGGGTTTGTCAGTGAGGTTTGGGATCATCCCAGTGTGGTCCGTTTAATTTTTGTGTCTATTTGGGGGTGCAAATAGGCGAAACGGAGCAAACGGGACATTTTGGGGCCACATTGGTGTGCTATAGCCCCCGATTTCGGGAGAGGGCCCAAGGTAAGGGTGTGCTTTGGGCCTAAAATTGACTGGGTCATGCCATGGAGGTTAGGGATCATCCCAGTGTGGTCCATTTAAGTTTTCATGGCTATTTTAGGGGACAAACATACGAAACGGAGCGAATGGGGTATTTTGGGGCCAAATCGGTGTGCTATAGACCACGGTTTCTTTGGTGGGACCGAGCGTGCTGTGTGCCAAAAATCTACCGAGGTATTTCATGGAGGTTGGGGATCATTCCAGTATGGTTCGTTTAATTTTTTGTGGCCATTTGAGGGGATAAACGGGCGAAATGGAGCAAACGAGGCATTTTAGGGCCAAATCGATATGCTATTACCTACGATTTTAAAGGTGGGCTCAGGGTACGGGAGTGATATGGGCCAAAAATCAGCTGGGATATTCTAGGAAAGTTAGGGATCGTTCTAATATGGTTCGTTTAAATTTTCGTGGCCATTTGGAGGTACAAACGGGCGAAACGGAGCGAATGGGGCATTTTAGGGCCAAATCGGTATGCTACAGCCTATGTTTTCAGTGTTGGGCCCGGGGTCAAGGCGTACTTTTTGTCGAAAATCAATTGGGGCATGCCTGGGATATTAGAGATCATCCCAGTATGGTCCGTTTAATTTTCGTGGCCATTTAGGGGGACAAACAGGCGAAACAAAGTAAACGGGGTATTTTTGGGCCAAATTGGTGTGCTCTAGCCCACGGTTTTGATGGTGGGCCCCGGTTTCGGGTGTGCTGTGGGTCGTAAATCAACCGGGGCATGCTAGGGAGATTGGGGATCATCTTATTATGGTCTGTTTAATTTTTTGCAGCCATTTTGTAGGGACAAACTGGTGAAATGGAGCGAACGGGGCATTTTAGGGATAAATTGGTGTGCTATAGCCCACGATTTTGGGTGTAGGCCCAGGGTACGGGCGTGCTGTGGGCTAGAAATCAACCAGGGTATGACAGGTAGGTTGAGGATCATCTCAGTATGATTCGTTTATTTTTTCGTGGCCATTTAGGGGGATAAACGGGTGAAATAAAGTGAACGGGGCATTTTGGGGCCAAATCGGTGTGCTATTGCCCATGGTTTCTTTGGTGAGCCTGAGTTTTAGGTGTAATATTGGCTAAAAATAGACCAGGGTGTTCTAGGAAGGTTGGAGATCATCCCAGTTTGGTCCATTTAATATTTGGTAGCCATTTAGGGCGACAAACAGGGAAAACAGAGCGAATGGGGCATTTTGGGGCCAAATTGGTGTGTTATAGCCCATGGTTTTGGGGGTGGGCCCAGGGTCTGAGCGTGTTGTGGGCTAAAAATTGATCGAAGAATTCCAGGGATATTGGAGATCATCCCAGTATGATTCATTTAATTTTTCGTGGCCATTTGGTGGGACAAACAAGCAAAACGGAGCGAACGAGGTATTTTGGGGCCAAATCGGTGTGCTAGCCTATAATTTTGGGGGTGGGCCCGGGGTCCGAGCATGCTGTGGGCTAAAATTTGATCGAGGCATGCCAGAGAGGTTGGGGATCATCCCAGTATAGTCCATTTAATTTTTCCGTAGCCATTTTGGGGGACAAGCGAGCGAAATGGAGCGGACAGAGTGTTTTGGGGTCAAATAGGTGTGCTATAGCCCACGGATTCGGGGGTGGGTCTAGGCAAGCTGTAGGCCAAAATTCTAATGGGGTATTCGAGGGAGATTGGGGATCATCCCAGTGTGGTCCGTTTAATTTTTTTCTCCATTTGGGGGGAAAAACGGGCGAAACAGAGCGAACGGGGCATTTTAGGGCCAAATCAGTGTGCTATAGCCCACAGTTTTGGGGGTAGGACTGGAGTACGAGCGTGCGTGGGCGAAAAATAGACCCAAGCATACCAGGGAGTTTGGGAATCATCCCAGTATGGTCCTTCTAAATTTTTATGGATTTTTGGGGGGGGCAAACGGGCAAAACGGAGTGAACGGGGCATTTTGTGGACAAATTGGTGTGCTATAACCCACGATTTCGGGGGTGGGCCTGGGGTACGGGTGTGTTGTAGGCTAAAAATCAACCAGGGCATGCCAGAGAGGTTGGGGATCATCCTAGTATGGTCTGTTAAATCTTTTGTGTACATTTGGGGGGACAAACGGGCAAAACGGAGCTAACGGGGCATTTTGGGGCTAAATCAGTGTGCTATAGCCTAAAGTTTCTTTGGTGGGTCCGGGGTCCAGCGTGGCTATAGGTCAAAAATTGACTGGGGCATGCCAGGAAGGTTGGGGATCATCCCAGTGTGGTTCATTAAATTTTTTTTGGCCATTTTAGGTGACAAACGGGCGAAACAGAGTAAACGGGGCATTTTTGGCCAAATCGGTGTGCTATAGCCCATGGTTTCGGTGTTGGGCCCGGGTTCCGAGCGTACTGTGGGTCTCAAATCAATTGAGGCAAGACAGGGAGGTTGGGGATCATCCCAATGTGGTCTGTTTAATTTTTGTGGCAATTTAGAGGGACAAACGGGCAAAATGGAGCGAACGAGTGATTTTTAGGGTCAAATCAGTGTGCTATAGCCCACGGTTTCGGAGGTGGGCCCAAGGTCCGGGCATACTGTAGGCCAAAAACCAACTGTGGTATGCCAGGGAGGTTGGGGATCATCTCAGTGTTGTCTGTTTATTTTTTCGTGGCTATTTGTGGGGACAAATAGGTGAAACAGAGTGAATGGGGTATTTTAGGGCCAAATCAGTGTGCTATAGCCCACGATTTTGGGAGTGGGCCCAGGGTCCTGACGTGCTGTGGGATAAAAATTGATCAGGGTATGCCAGGGAGGTTGGGGATCATCTCAGTATTGTACGTTTAATTATTCGTGTCTATTTGGGGGGACAAAAAGGCAAAACCGAGTGAACGAGGTATTTTTGGGGCCAAATCGGTGTGCTATAGCCCACGGTTTTGGGGATAGGCCCAAGGTTCGGGTGTGCTGTGGGCCAAAAATTGACCAAGGCATGCCAGGGAGGTTAGCGATCACCCCAGTATGGTCCATTTCATTTTTTGTGGCCATTTGGGGGACAAACGGGTGAAACAGAGCGAACGGGGCATTTTGGGGCCAAATCAGTGAGCTATAGCCCACGGTTTTGAAGGTGGGCGTGGGCTACGAGCATGCTGTGAGCCGAATATCGACTGGGGCATGCCAAGGAGGTTGGGGATCCTCCTAGTGTGGCCCATTTAATATTTCATGGCCATTTGGGGGGACAAACGGGTGAAAAGGGCATTTTGAGGTCATATCGATTTTCTATAGCTCACGATTTCGGGTTAGGCCCAGGATCCAGGCATGCTGTGAGCCAAAAATTAACTAAATCACGTCAGAGAGGTTGGGAATCATCCTAGTATGGTCTGTTTTATTTTTTGCGGCTATTTGAGGGAATAAACAGGCAAAACGGAGCGAATGGGGAATTTTGGGGACAAATCAGTGTGCTATAGCCCACGTCTTTGGGAGTGGGCTCGGGGTCGGGCCAAAAATCAACTTGGGCATGCCAAGGAGGTTGGGGATCATGTCAGTATGGTCCATTTAATTTTTTATGGTCATTTGGTGGGACAAACGGGCAAAACGGAGTGAACGGGGCATTTTAAAGCCAAATTGGTGTGCTATAGCCCATGGTTTTAGGGGTGGGCCCAAGGTTCGAGCGTGATGTGGGTCAAAAATTGACCAGGGCATGCCAGGGAGGTTGGGGATCAGCCTAGTATGGTTCGTTTATTTTTTTATGGCCATTTAGGGGAACAAACAGGTGAAACGAAGCGATTTCGGTGTTTTGTGGCCAAATCATGAGCTATAGCCCACGGTTTTGAAGGTGGGCTTGGGGTACGGGCGTGCTATTCGTTAAAAATCAATCGAGATATGCCAGGGAGGTTGGTAATCATCCCAGTATAGTCTATTTTATTTTTCATAGCCATTTGGGGGGACAAATGCATGAAACGAAGCGAATGGGGTATTTTGGGGCCAGATCGGTGTGCTACAGCCCACGTTTTCGATGGTGTGCACGGGGACCGGCTGTGCTGTGGGTTAAAAATTGATTGGGGCATGCCTGGGATATTGGATATAGTCCCAGTGTGGTCCATTTAATTTTTTGTGGCTAGTTGGAGGGATAAAAGGGCGAAACAAAGCGAACGGGGCATTTTTGGGCTAAATAGGTGTGCTATAACCTACGGTTTTGGTGGTGAGCCCGGGGTCCGGGCGTACTGTGGATTCCAAATTGATCGAGGTATGCCAGGAAGATTGGGGATCATCTCAATATGGTTCATTTAAATTTTGGTGGACATTTGGGGGGACAAATGAGCAAAACGGAGCGAACGGGCGGTTTTGAGGCCAAGTTAGAGTGCCATATCTCACGATTTCGAGGGTAGGCCCCGGGTTCGGGCGTGCTGTAGGCCAAAAATCATTCGTGGCATGCCAGGGAGGTTGGGCATCATCCTAATGTGGTACGTTTAATTTTCCTGGCCATTTGGGGGTACAAATAGGTGAAATAGAGCAAACGGGGCATCTTGGGGCCAAATCTGTGTGCTATAGCCCACGGATTCTTTGGTCGGTCCAGGGTGAGATGTTCTATGGGCCAAAAATCAATTGGGGTGTTCCATAAAGGTTGTTAATCATCCCAGTATGGTCCGTTTAATTTTTTGTGGCCATTTGGGGGCACAAACGGGCAAAACGGAGCAAACAGGGTATTTTAGGCCAAGTCAATGTGCTATAACCTACGGTTTTGATGGTGGGCCTAGTGTTCGAGCGTGTTGTGGGTCATAAATTGATTGGGGTATGCCAGGGAGGTTGGGGATCATCCCAGTATGGTCTGTTAAATTTTTTGTGGCTATTTGGGGAGGACAAATGGGAAAAATGGAGTGAATAGGTGGTTTGGGGACAAATCGGTGTGCTATAGCCCATGGTTTCGAGGGTAAGCTTGGGGTCCAGGCGTGCTGTAGGCCAAAAATTGACTGTGGCAAGCCAAGGAGGTTGGGATCATCCTAGTATGGCCCGTTTAATTTTTCGTGGCCATTTTGGGGGGCAAACAGGTTAAACGGAGTGAACGGGGCATTTTTGGGCCAAATCTGTGAGCTATAGCCCACTATTTTAGGAGTGGTCCTGGGGTTCGGGTGTACTGTGGACCAAAAATAAACTGGGGTATGAAAAGGACATTGGGGATCATCTCAGTATGGTTCATTTATTTCATGGCTAGTTGGGGGGACAAATGGGACATATGGAGTGAACAAGGCATTTTTGGGGTGCTATAGCCCACGTTTTTTGGGGTGGGCCCGAGTTCCCAGCTTGCTGTGGGCTAAATATTGATCAGGGCATACCAGGGAGGTTAAGGATTTCCCAGTGTGTTTTGTTTAATTTTTCATGGCTATTTGGGGGGACAAACGGGCGAAACAGAGCGAACAGGCCATTTTGGGGCTAAATCGGTGAGCTATAGCCCACGATTTTGAAGGTGAGCCCAGGATACGAGTGAGCTGTGGGTCGTAAATCAATCAAGGCATGTGATGAAGGTTGGGGATCATCCCAGTGTGGTTTTTTTAATTTTTCATGGCTATTTGAGGGGATAAACAGGCAAAACGAGATATTTTGGGGCTAAATCAATGTGCTAAAGCCTACGGTTTTGGATTGGGCCTGGGGTCCGGGCGTGCTGTGGGCCATAAATTGACCGAAGTATACCAGGGAGGATAGGAATTATCCCGGTATGGTCCATTTAATTTCTCATCACCATTTGGGCTGACAAACAGGCGATACAGAGGGGACGGGGCATTTTATGGCCTAATAAGTGTCCTATAGACCATATTTTCGGGAGTGGACCTGGGGTCCGGGAGGGATGTGGGCTTAAAATTGACTGGGGCATGCCTGTAAGGTTGGGGATCATCTCAGTGTGATCTGTTTAATTTTTCATGGCAATTTGGGGGGCGTTCGCGAGCTTATGTGGATCGGAAGAGTGTCGG
>NW_025890075.1:3828-35367 GCF_002878395.1 Capsicum annuum | reverse complement strand
ATCGGTGAGCTATAGCCCACTGTTTTGAAGGTGGGCCTGGGGTACAGGCGTGCTGTGGGCCAAAAATTGACTGGGGCATGCCAGAAGAGTTGGGGATCATCCTAATGTGTCCCGTTTAATTTTTCATGGCCATTTAGGGGGACAAACGGGCGACACGGAGCGAATAGGGCATTTTAGGGCCAAATTGGTGTGCTACAACCCACATTTTCGGTGGTGGGCCCAGGGTCCAGGCGTGCTGAGGGTTAAAATTTGATCGGGGCATGCCTGGGATATTAGAGATCATCCCAGTGTGGTTCGTTTAATTTTTCTTGGCAATTTGGGGGGACAAACGGCCAAAACAAAGTGAATAGGCATTTTTGGGCCAAATCGGTGTGCTATAGCCCACGATTGTGGTGGTGCACCCGGGGTCCAGGCATGTTGTGAGTCAAAAATTGACTGGGGCATGCCAGGGAGGTTGAGAATTGTCCCAGTGTGGTTCTTTTATTTTTTTTTTGTGGCCATTTGGGGATACAAACGGGAAACAGAGCGAACGGGCAGTTTTAAGGCCAAATCGCTGTGCTATAGCTCACGATTTTAGGGGTGGTCCGGGGTTCGGGCGTGCTGTAGGCCAAAAATTGACTTTGGCATGTCAAGAAGGTTAGGGGTCATCACAATGTGGTCCATTTATATTTTTGTTGCCATTTGGGGTGACAAACGGGCAAAACAAAACAAACAGGGCATTTTGGGGCTAAATCGATGTTCTACAGCCCATGTTTTTTGTGTTGGGCCTAGGGTTTGGGGGTGCTGTGGGTCAAAAATTGACCAAGGCATGCTTGATGTTTAATATCATCCCAATGTGGTCCTTTTAATTTTTTGTAGCTATTTGGGGGGACAAACAAACGTAACGGGGCAAACGGGAACTTTTTTGGGTCGAATCGGTGTGCTATAGCCCATTATTTTGATGGTAGGCCCAGGATCCGAGCGTGTTGTGGGTTTTAAATAGAGCAGGGCATGCCAGAGAGGTTGGTGATCATCCCAGTATGGTTCGTTTAATTTTTTGTGGCCATTTCAGGGGACAAACAGGCGAAACAGAGCGAACAGGGGTTTTGGGGCCAAATCGGTGTGCTATAGCCTACGGTTTCGGGGGTGGGCTCGGAGTCCGGGCGTGCTGAAGGTTAAAAATCAACTGTGGCATACCAGGGAGGTTATGGATCATCCCAGTATGGTCCGTTTTATTTTTTGTGGCCATTTGGTGGAACAAACAGGTGAAACGGAGCAAACGGGGCATTTTGGGGTGAAATTTATGTGCTATAGCCCACGGTTTTGAGAGTGGGCCTGGGGTCCAAGCGTGTTGTTGGCCAAAAATTGATCGATCCATGCTAGAGAGTTGGGGATCTTCTCAGCGTGGTCCGTTTAATTTTTAGTGGCTATTTGGGGGATAAACGGGCGAAACGAAGCGAACGGGGCATTTTAGGGCTAAATCAGTTTGCTATAGCCCATGGTTTTGGGGATGAGCCTTGGGTCCAGCCGTGCTGTGGGCCAAAAATCTATTGGGGTGTGTCAAGGAGATTGGGGATCGCGCCAGTGTGGTCCGTTTAATTTTTTTTGGCCATTAGGGAGCACAAACGGGTGAAACGGAGCGAACAGGGTGATATGGGCGCGGTGTGGGCTAAAAATTGACCGGGGCATGCCAGGGAGGTTATGAATCCTTCCAGTATGGTCCGTTTAATTTTTTGTGGCCATTTAGAGGGACAAACAGGCGAAATAAGGCATTTTGGGGCTAAATCGGGGTGCTACAGCCCACGATTTTGGGGATGGGCCCGGGGTCCGGGCGTGCTTGGGCCGAAAATAGACCGGGTCATGTTAGGAAAGTTAGGGATCATCGCAGTATTGTCCGTTTAATTTTTTATGGCCAGTTCGGTGGATAAACGGGCGAAATGGGGCATTTTTGGGCCAAATTGGGTTGCTATAGCCCACGGTTGTGGGGGTGGGCATGGGACCGAGCATACCGTGGGCCAAAGGTTGACCGAAGTGTGCCAGGGTGGTTGGGAATGGTCCCAGTATGGTCCTTTTAATTTGTTGTTGCCATTTGGGGGGACAAACGGGCAAAACGGAGCAAATGGAGCATTTTAGGGCCAAATTGATGTGCTCTAACCCATGGTTTCAGGGGCGGGTCTGGAGTACGGGCGGTTATAGGCTAAAAATTAATCGGGGTGTACCATGGAGGTTGGGGATCATCCCAATATGATCCATTTAATTTTTCATGGCTATTTGGGGAAGAGGGGGGGGGGGACGGGCGAAACAGAGCAAACGGGGTATTTTAGAGCCAAATCGATGAGCTATAGCCCACAGTTTCGAGGGTGAGATCGGGGTCCGGGCATGCTGTGCGCTGAAAATTGAACGGGGCATGCCAGGGAGGTTTGGGATCATCCCAGTGTGGTTCGTTTAATTTTTCATTGTTATTTGGGGGACAAACGAGTGAAATGGAGCAGAAGGGGAATTTTTAGGCTAAATCGGTGTGCTATAGCCCCCGATTTCAAGGGAAGGCCCAGGTTACGGGCGTGCTATGGGCCAAAAATTGACCATGGCATGCCAGGGAGGTTAGGGATCATTCCAGTGTGGTCCGTTTAAGTTTTCATGGCCATTTTGGGGGACAAACATACGAAACTGAGCGAACAGGGCATTTTAGGGCCAAATTGGTATGCTATAGACTGCAGTTTCTTTGGTAGGCCCGGGCGTGCTATGTGCCAAAAATCGATCAGGGCATTCCAGGGAGGTTGGGGATCGTCCCAATGTGGTTCTTTTAATTTTTCGTGGACATTTGAGGGGATAAACGGGCAAAACGGAGCGAACAGGGCATTTTAGGGCCAAATCGGTATGCTATTACCCACGGTTTTGGGGGTGGTCCAAGGGTCCGAGCGTGCTGTCTGCCAAAAATCGAGAAGGGAGTGCTAGGGATGTAGGGGACCATCCTAGTGTGGTTCGTTTAATTTTACATAGCCACTTGGGGGACAAACGGGTGAAACGGAGCGTACGAGGCATTTTGAGGGCTAAATTAGTGTGCTATAGGCCACGATTTCGGGGGTGGGCTCGGGTTTCAAGCGTGCTTTGAGACAAAAATCAACCGAGATGTGCCAGGGAGGTTGGGGTTCATTCCAGTGTGGTCCATTTTATTTTTTGTGGCCCTTTTGGAGGACAAACGGGTGAAACTAGTGAATGGAACATTTTGGGGCCAAATCGGTGTGCTATAGCCCACGGATTTGGGAGTGGGCCCGGGTCCAGGTATGTTGTGGGGATAAAATCAACTGGGGCATGCCAGGGAGGTTAAGGATCGTCCCAATGTGGTCCGTTTAATTTTTTGTGGCTATTTAGGGGGAAAAACGGGTGAAATAAAGCGAATGGGCATTTTGGGGCCAAATCGATGAGCTATAGCACACGGTCTCTTTGGTGGGTCCAGGTTTAGGTGTGCTGTGGGCCAAAAATTGACCGGGGTATGATAGGAAGGTTGGAGATCATCCCAGTTTTGTCCGTTTAATTTTTTACTACCCTTTAGGGGATAAACGGGCAAAACGGATGAACGAGTTATTTTGGGGCCAAATTGGTGTGCTATAGCCCATGGTTTCGGGGATGGGCCCAGGGTCCGGGTGTGCTGTCGGCTAAAAATCGACCAAGGCATGCCAGGGAGGATGGGGATTTTCCCAGTATGGTTCATTTAATTTTTTGTGGCTATTTGGTGCGATAAACGGGTGAAACGGAGCGAATGGGGCATTTTGGTCCAAAACGATGTGCTATAGCCCACGGTTTTGGGGTGGGCCCGGGGTCCGGTGGTGCTGTAGGCCAAAAATTTACTAGGGTGTGCCAGGGAGATTAAGGATTATCCCAGTATGGTCCGTTTAATATTTTGCAACCATTTGGGGGCACAAACAGGTGAAACAGAGTGAACGAGGCATTTTGGGGACAAATAAGTGTGTTATAGCGCACGTTTTCAAGAGTGGGCCCAGGGTTCGGGTGTGCTGTGGACTAAAAATTGATCGAGGCATATTTGGGAGGTTGGGGATCGCCTTAGAGTGATCTGTTTAATTTTTTGTTGCCATTTGGGGGGACAAACAGGCAAAACGGAGCGAATGGGGCATTTTGGGGCTAAATCGATGTGCGATAGCCCACGGTTTTGGGGGTGGGCCCAAGGTTCGGTCATACTATAGGCCAAATATCGATCGAGACATGCTAGAGAGGTTAGAGATCTCCCCAGTATGGTCTATTTAATTTTTTGTGGCTAGTTGGGGGGACAAACGATAGAAACGGAGCGAACACAGCGTTTTGGGGCCAAATCGGTGAGCTATAGCCCACAGTTTTGAAGGTGGGCCCAGGGTATAGGCATGCTATGGGCCAAAAATCTACCAGGGAGTGCCAAGAGGGTTGGGGATCATCCCAATATGGTCCATTTAATTTTTTGTGGCCATTTGGAAGGACAAACATGTGAAAAGGAGCAAACGGGGCATTTTGGGGACAAATCAGTGTGCTACAACCCACGTTTTTGGTGGTGGGCCTATGGTCCGAGCGTTCTGTGGGTCAAAAATGGACCGAGGCATGCCTGGGATATTGAACATCATCCCAGTATGGTTCTTTTAATTTTTGGTGGCCATTTGGGGGGATAAATGGGTGAAACTATGTGAACGGGGCATTTTAAGGCTAAACTAATGTGTTATAGCCCACGGTTTCGGTGGTGGGCCCGGGGTCCAGGTGTGCTATAGGTTGTAAATTGATTGGAGCATGCCAGGTAGGTTGGAGATCGTCCCAGTATGGTTCGTTTAATTTTTTGTGGCCATTTGGGGGAACAAATGAGCGAAATGGAGCGAATGAACAGTTTTAGGGCCAAATCACTGTGCTATAGCCCATGGTTTCGGGGGTGAGCACGGGTTCTGGGTATGCTGCAGGCTAAAAATCGACCGTGATATTTCAGAGAGGTTGAGGATCATCCCAGTGTGGTCTATTTAATTTTTTGTGGCCATTTGGGGGGACAAACAGGCGAAACAGAGTGAATGGGGAATTCTGTGAGCTATAGCCCATGGTTTTGGGAGTGGGCCCGGGGTTCGAGCGTGCTGTTGGCCGAAAATCAACTGGGGTGTGACAGAGAGGCTGGGTATCATCTCATTGTTGTCCATTTAATTTTTTGTGGCCATTTGGGGGATAAACGGGGGAAACAGAATAAACAGGGCATTTTTTGGGCAAAATCGGTGTGCTATAGCCCATGGTTTAGGGGGGTGGGCCCAAGGTCTGGGCGTACTGTGGGCGAAAAATTGATCGAGGCAATATAAGGAGGTTAGGTATCACCTAGTGTGGTCTGTTTAATTTTTTATGGCCATTGCGGGGAACAAACGGGCAAAACGGAGCGAATAGGGCATTTTGGGGCCAAATCAGTAAGCTATAGCCCATGGTTTCGAAGGTAGGCCTGAGGTACGAGCGTTCTGCGGGCCAAAAATTAACCAAGACATGAGAAGAAGGTTGGGGATCATCCCAGTATGGTCCGTTTAATTTTTAGTGGTCATTTGGGGGGACAAACGGGCGAAACGAGGCATTTTGGGGCCAAATCGGTGTCCTATAGGCCCATGGTTTTGGATTGGGCCTGGGGTCCGGGCATGCTGTGGGCTAAAAATCGACAGGAGTATGCCAGGGAGGTTGGAAGTAATCTCAGTATAGTCCTTTTAATTTTTTGTCACTATTTGGGGGGACAAACAGGCAAACCAGAGCGAACGGGGCATTTTGAGGCCAAATCAGTGTGCTATATAGCCCACATTTTTTGGAGTGGGCCTGGGATACGGGTGTGCTGTTGGCAAAAAATTAACCGAGGCATCCCTAGGAGGTTGGTGATCATCTCAGTATAGTCTATTTAATTTATCATGGCCATTTGGGGGACAAACGGGTAAAACAGAGCGAACAGGGAGTTTTGGGGCCAAATTATTGTGCTATAGCCCACGGTTTTGAGGGTGCATCGGGGTTTCGGGCCTGCTGTAGGCTTAAAATTGATCGGTGCATGCCAGAGAGGTCAAAGATTGGCCCAGTATGGTCCATTTAATTTCGTATGGCCATACGGGCGGATAAAAGGGAGAAACGGAGCAAACTCATTATTTTGGGGCCAAATCGGTGAGCTATAGCCCACGGTTTCGAAGGTGTGCCCGGGGTACGGGTGTACTATGGGCCAAAAATCAATCGGGGTATGCCAGGAAGGTTGGGGATCATCCTACTGTGGTCCAATTAAATTTCGTGGCTATTTGGGGGACAAACGGGCAAAACAGAGCGAATGGAGCATTTTGGGGCTAAATCGGTGTGCTACAACCCACGTTTTTGGTGGTGGGCTCGGGGTCCAGGCGTGATTTGGGTTGAAAATCAACCAGGGCATGCCTGGGATATGGAGATCATCCCAGTATGGTCAATTTAATTTTTCATGGCTATTTGAGTAGACAAACGAGCATAACAGAATGAACAAGGCCTTTTTGGGCCGAATCGGTGTGCTATAGCCGATAATTTCACTGTGGGCCCGGTGTCTGGGCGTGCTGTGGGTCTCAAATTGACTGAGGAGTAACTGGGAGGTTAGGGATAATCCCAGTGTGGTTAGTTTAATTTTTTGTGGTCATTTGGGAGACAAATAGGCGAAACTGAGCGAACGAGGGACTTTGGGGCCAAATCTGTGTGCTCTACCACACGGTTTTGGGGGTGGGCTCAGGATCCGGGAGTGCTGTAGGTCATAAATCGACCATGGCATGCCAGGGAGGTTGGGGATTGTCCCAGTGTGGTCCATTTAATTTTTCGTTGCCATTTAGGGGTACAAACAGGCAAAACAGAGAAAACGGGGCATTTTGGGGCCAAATCTGTGTGATATAGCCCATGGTTTTGGGGCCTTAGGTCCAGGAGTGCTGTGGGATGAAAATTTATTGGGCCATGCCAGGGGGGTGAGGATCGTCTCAGCGTGGTCCTTTTAATTTTTTGTGGCCATTTGGGGGGGACAAATGGGCAAACCGGTGCGAACGGGGCATTTTGAGGCCAAATCAATGTGCTATAGCCCACGGTTTAGGGGTGGGCCCTGGTTTCAAGCTTTCTGTGGGCCAAAAATCGACCAGGGCATGCCAAGGAAGTTAGGCATCACTTCTGCGTGGTCTATTTAATCTTTTGTCGCCATTAGGGGGAACAAACGAGCAAAATGGAACGAACGAGGTGATTTAGGGCCAAATCGGTGAGCTATAGCCCATGGTTTCAAAGGTGAGCCTGGGGTACGGGCATGCTGTGAGCTGAAAATTGATTGGGGCATGCCAGGGAGATAGTGAATCATCCCAGTATGGTCTGTTTAATTTTTCTGGCCATTTAGGGGGTCAAACGGGCGAAATAGGGCATTTTTGGGCCAAATTGATGTGCTATATAGCCCACGGTTTTGGGAGTAGCCCCTTGGTCCAGGCGTGATGTAGGCCAAAAATCGATCGAGGTATGCTAGGAAAGATGGGGATCATCCCATTATGGTCCGTTTAATTTTTTATGGCCATTCGAGGCGGGACAAACGGGCAAAACGAGGCATTTTTGGGCTAAATTGGGTTGCTATAACCCACAGTTTCGGGGGTGGGCGCGGGACCGGTCGTGCTATGTGTCGAAAATCAACTAGGGTGTGCCAGAGAGGTTAGGGATCATCCCAGTATGGTCCGTTTAATTTTTTGTGGCCATTTGGGGGGACAAACAGGCTAAATGGAGCGAATGGGGCATTTTGCGGCCAAATCGGTGTGCTAAAGCCCACGGTTTTGGGGATGGACCTGGGGTCTGGGCGTGCTGTGGGCTCAAAATCGATCGGGGAATGCCAGGGAGGTTGGGGATCATCCCAGTACGGTCCATTTAATTTTTCATGGCTATTTGGGGGCACAAACGGGAGAAACAGAGCGAACGGGGTATTTTGGGGCTAAATTGGTGAGCTATAGCCTACGGTTTTGGGGGTGAGCCCGGGGTCCGGGCGTGCTGTGGGCCAAAAATTGAACAGGGCATGCCAGGGAGATTTGGGATCGTCCCAGTATGGTTTTTTTAATTTTTTGTGGCTATTTGGGGGGACAAACGGGCAAACGAAGCAGACGCGGCATTTTGAGGCCAAATCGGTGTGCTATAGCCCTTAGTTTCAGTGGAAGGACTAGGGTACGGGCGTGTTGTGGGCCGAAAATCAACTAGGGCATGCCAGTGAGGTTAGGGATCATATCAGTGTGGTCCATTTAAGTTTTTGTGGCCATTTGAGGGACAAACGTACGAAACCAAGCAAACGGGGCATTTTGGGGACAAATCGGTGTTCTATAGCGCACGGTTTCTTTGGTGGGCTCGAGCGTAATGTGTGCCAAAAATTAAGCAAGGCATTTTAGGGAAGTGAGGGATTATCCCAGTATGGTTTCTTTACTTTTTCGTGGTTATTTGAGGAGACAAATGGGCGAAACAGAGTGAAAGGGGCATTTTTGGGGCTAAATCAGTATGCATTACCCACGATTTCGAGGGTGGTCCAGGTGTCCGGGCGTGAAGTAGGCCAAAAATCAAGCAAGGCGTTCCAACGATGTTGGGGACCATCTCAGCGTGGTTCGTTTAATTTTTCATGTATATTTGGGGGGACAAACGGGCAAAACGGAGCAAACGGGGCATTTTGGGGCCAAATTGGTGTGCTATAGCCCACGGTTTTGGGGGTGGGCCGGGGGTTCGGGCGTGCTTTAGGCTAAAAGTTAACCGAGGCATGTCAGGGAGGTTAGGGATCATGCTAGTGTGGTCTGTTTTATTTTTTGAGGCTATTTAGGGGGACAAACGGGCGAAACAGAGTGACTGGGATATTTTAGGGCCAAATCGGTGTGCTACACCCCACGGATTTGGGGGTGGGCCCGGGGACCGAGCGTGCTATGGGTAGAAAATTGACTGGGGCATGCCAGGGAGGTTTGTATCATCCCAGCATGGTCTATTTAGTTTTTTTGGCCATTTTGGGGGGACAAACTGGCGTACCGGAGCGAATGGGGCATTTTGGGGACAAATCGATATGCTATAGCCCATGGTTTTGGGGGTGGCCCTAGGGTACGGGCGTGCTGTGGGTCGAAAATCAATTGAGGCATGTTAGGGAGGTTGGGAATCATCCTAGTGTGGTCCGTTTAATTTTTGGTGGCTATTTAAGGGGATAAACGGGCGAAACAGAGCGAACGAGGCATTTGTGGCCAAATTGACTGAGGCATGTCAGGGAGGTTGGGGATCATCCTAGTGTGATCCGTTTCATTTTTCGCGGCCATTTAGGGGGACAAACTGGCAAAACGGTGCGAATGGTGTGTTTTAGGGCCTAATCGATGTGCTATAGTCCACGATTTTGGGGCATGCCAGGGAGATTAGGATCGTCCCAATATGGTGCATTTAATTTTTTGTGGCCATTTGGGGGGAACAAACTGGTAAAACGGAAACAACGGGGCATTTTAGGGATAAATCGGTGTGCTATAGCCCACAGGTTTAGGGGTGGGCCTGGGGTACGGGTGCGCTATGTGTCGAAAATCAACCGGGGCATGCCAGGGAGGTTAGGAACCATCCCAGTGTGGTCTGTTTAATTTTGTTTGGCCATTTGGGGGGACAAACTGGCGAAACAAAATAAACGGGGCAATTTGGGACCAAATCGGTGTGCTATAGCATACAGTTTCTTTGGTGGGCCTGGGTTCTGGGTGTGCTGTGGGTGAAAAATCAATCAGAGTGTGCCAGGGAAGTTGGATATCATCCCAGTTTGGTTGGTTTAATTTTTCGTAGCCATTTGGGGAAACAAACGGGCAAAACAGAGCGAACGGGGCATTTTGGGGCCAAATTGGTGTGTTATAGCCCATGGTTTCAGGGTTGGGCTCCAAGCCCGAGCATGCTGTGGAGGTTGGGGATAATCCCAATATGGTTTGTTTAATTTTTCATGGTCATTTGGTGGGACAAATAGGCAAAACGGAGGGGAAAAGGCATTTTGAGGCCAAATAGATGTGCTGTAGCCCACGGTTTCAGGGGTGGGCCCTGGGTTCAGGTGTGCTGTGGGATAAAAATTGATTGGGGCATGCCAGGAAAGTTTGGGATCATCCCAGTTTGGTCCATTTAATTATTCGTGGCCATTTTGGCTGACAAACAGGCGAAATAGTACGAATAGGGTGTTTTGGGCCCAAATAGGTGAGCTATAGCCCTCGGATTTGTGGGTGGGTCCGGGCGAGATATGGGCTAAAAATAGACTGAGGCATGCCATGAAGGTTGGGGATAATCCCAGTGTGGCCCGTTTAATATTTTGTCACTATTTGGGGGGACAAACTGGCAAAATAGAGCGAATAGGGCATTTTGGGGCCAAATCGGTGTGCTATAGCCCATGGTTTTAGGGGTGGGCCCAGAGTCCGGGTGTGCAGTGGGCCAAAAATAGACCCAAGAATTCCAGGGAGGTTGGGGATCATCCCAGTATGGTTCGTTTAAATTTTCATGGCCTTTTGGAGGGATAAACGGGTGAAATAGAGCGAACGGGGCGCTTTGGGGCCAAATAGGTGTGCTATAGCCCACGGTTTTGGGGAGGCCGGGGTACAAGCGTGTCGTAGTACAAAAATTGACTAGGTCATGCAAGGGAGGTTGGGGATCATCCCAGTATGGTCCATTTAATTTTTCGTGGCCATTGGGGGGACAAACGGGAAAAACAGAGCGAACTGGGCGTTTTAGGGACAAATCGGTGTGCTATAGCCCACAGTTTCTTCGGTGGGTCCAGGGTCCGGTGTGATACAGGTGAAAATAGAGAGAACGGGGTATTTTGAGTCCAAATTAGGGTGCTATAGCCTATGGTTTTAGGAGTGGGCTCGAGGTCCAAGCGTGCTGTGGGCCTAAAATCGATCGGGGTGTGCCAGGGAGGTTGGGGATCATCTCAGTGTGGTCCGTCTAATTGTTTGTGTATATTTTAGTGGATAAAAAGGCAAAACAAAGTGAATGGGGGGGGGGGGGTAAATCAGTGTGCTGGAGCCCTTGGTTTTGGGGGTGGGCCCAGGGTTCGGGCGTGCTATGGCCCAAAATTTGACCAGGGCGTGCCAGAGAGGTTAGGGATCGCCCCAGTATAGTCCGTTTAGATTTTTGTAGCCATATGGGGGGAAACGGGCGAAACAGAGCGAATTGGGTGTTTTGGGACCAAATCGGTGAGCTATAGCCCACGGTTTCGAAGGTGGGCCTGGGGTACGAGCGTATTGTGGGCTGAAAATTGACAAGGGCATGCCAGGGAGGTTGGTATCATCCCAGTGTGGTTTGTTTAATTTCTTGTGGCCATTTGGGAGGGGACAAACTAGTAAAACGGAGCGCATGAGGCATTTTTGTGATAAATAGATGTGCTATAGCCCACGATTTTGGGGATGGGCCCGGGGTACGGGTGTGCTATGTGCCAAAAATCAACCAGGGAGTTCCAGGGAGGTTGGGGATCATCCCAGTGTGGTCCGATTAATTTTTCTTGGCCATTTAGGGGGACAAACGGTCGAAACGGAATGAAGGGGGCATTTTGGGGCCAAATTGGTGTGCTATAGCACACGGTTTCTTTGGTGGGCCTGGGTTCCGATTGTTCTTTGGGCCAAAAATTGACTGAGGTATGCCAGGGAGGTTGGAGATCATCCCAATTTGGTCGGTTTAATTTTTCGTAGCCATTTGGGGGGACAAACGGGTAAAATAGAGCGAACGGGGAATTTTGGGGCAAATTGGTGTGCTATAGCCCATGGTTTTGGGGGTGGGCTCAGGGTCCGAGAGTTCTATGGGAAGAAATCAACCGGGGCATTCCAGGGAGGTTGGGGATCATCCAAGTATGGTTCGTTTAATTTTTCATGTCCATTTGGTGGGACAAACGAGCGAAACAAAGCAAAAAAGGAATTTTGGGGCCAAATTGGTGTGCTATAATAGCCCACGGTTTCAGGGATGGGATCGGGGTCCGGGTGTGCTGTGGGCTAAAAATGGACTGGAGCATGCCATGGAGGTTGGGGATCATCCTAGTGTGGTCCATTTAATTTTTTGTGGCCGTTTGGGCTGACAAATAAGCGAAATAGATCGAATGGGGTGTTTTAGGGCCAAATAGGTACGCTATAGCCCATAGATTTGGGGGTGGGTCAGGGCGATATGTGGACCAAAAATTGACTGGGGCATGCCAGGGAGGTTAGGGATCATCCCAGTGTGGTCCTTTTAATATTTCGTCACCATTTAGGGGAACAAACTGGCAAAATAGAACGAACAGGGCATTTTGGGGCCAAATTGGTGTGCTATAGCCTATGATTTTGGGGCTGGGCCCAGAGTCCGGGTGTGTTGTGGGCCAAAAATAGACACAAGCATGCCAGGCAGGTTAGGGATCATCCCAGTATGGTCCGTTTAAATTTTTATGGTTTTTTGGGGAGACAAACTAGCAAAATGGAGCGAAATCGGTGTGCTATAGCCCACGATTTTGTGGGTGGGCCCGGGTTATGGGCGTGTTGTAGTACAAAAATTGACTGGGGTATGACAGGGAGGTTGGGGATCATTCCAGTATGGTCCGTTTAATTTTTCATGGCCATTTGGGGTGATAAATGAGAAAACAGAGCGAACAGGGCATTTTAGGGCCAAATCGGTGTGCTATAGGCCACAGTTTCTTTGGTGGGTCCGGGGTCCGGTGTGATACAGGTCAAAATAGAGCGAATGAGCATTATGGGTCCAAATCAGGGTGCTATAGCACACAGTTTTAGGAGTGGGCAAGAGGTTCGGGCGTGCTGTGGGCCAAAAATCGATCGGGGTATCCCAGGGAGGTTGGGGATCATCTCAGTGTGGTCAATTTAATTTTTTGTCTCTATTTTGGTGGATAAAAAAGCAAAACAGAGTGAATGGGGGGGTGGTTGGGCCGAATCGCTGTGCTATAGCCAATAGTTTCAGGGGTGGGCCCAGGATTTGAGCGTGCTGTGGGCCAAAATTTGACCAAGGAATGCCAGGGAGGTTAGGGATCACCCCAGTATGGTCCGTTTAAATTTTTGTGGCCATTTGGGGGGACAAACGAGCGAAACAGAGCGAACGGGGCATTTTGGGACCAAATCGATGAGCTATAGCCCACGGTTTCGAACGTGGGCTCGGGTTACGAGCGTGTTGTAGGCATAAAATCAACCGGGGAGTTCCAAGGAGGTTGGGGATCATCTTAGTGTAGTTTTTTAAATTTTTTGTGGCCATTTGGGGGGAGAAACTGGCGAAAAAGGGCATTTTAGGGTCAAATCGGTGTGCTATAGCCCACGATTTTGGTTTGGGCCCGAGATCCGGGCGTGCTGTGTTCCAAAAATTGCTCGAAGTGTGCGAGGAATTTGGGGATCATCCCTGTCTGGTCCGTTTAATTTTTTGTGGCCATTTGAGGGGACAAACAAGCAAATCAGAGCGAACGGGGCATTTTGGGGCCAAATCAGTGTGCTATATTCCACATCTTTAGGAGTGGGCTCGGGGTCTGGGTGTGCTGTACCAAAAATGGACCGAAGTGTGCCAGGAAAGTTAGGGATCGTCCCAGTGTGGTCCATTTAATTTTTCATGGCCATTTGGGGGACAAACAAGACAAATAGCGCGAATGGGGCATTTTAGGGCCAAATCGGTGTGCTATAGCACCCGGTTTCAAGGGAAAGCCTAGGGTAAGTCCGTGTTGTGGGCCAAAAATAGACCAGGGCATGACAGGGAGGTTAGGGATTGTCTCAGTGTGGTCCGTTTAATTTTTCTTGGCCATTTGGTGGGATAAACGTACAAAACTGAGCGAACGGGGCGTTTGGGTGCCAAATCGGTAAGCTATTGCCTACAGTTTCCTTAATGGGACCAGGCGTCCTATGTGCTAAAAATTGATCGAGCCATTCTATATAGGTTGGGGATCGTGCCAATGTGGTTCGATTAATTTTCCATGGCCATTTGAGGGGAGAACGGGTGAAACGGAGCGAATGAGGCATTTTGGGGCCAAATCGGTATGCTATTACCCATAGTTTTGGGGGTGGTCCAGGGGTCTGGATGTTCTGTGGACCAAAAATCGAGTAGGGCATGCTTGGGAGATTGGGGATCGTACCAATGTGGTCCGTTTTATTTTTTAAGGCTATTTAGGGGAACAAATAGGGAAAACGGAGTGAATGGGACATTTTGGGGCCAAATTGGTGTGCTATACCCCACGGATTTGGGGGTGGGCCTGGGAAGTTGGTATCATCCCAGTGTGTTCCATTTAAATTTTTGTGGCCATTTGGGGGACAAACTGGCAAAACGGAGTGAATGGGGCATTTTATTGACAAATCGATGTCCTATAGCCCATAGTTTTGGGGGTGGGACCGGGGTACGAGCGTGCAACCAAGGCATGCCAGTGAAGTTGAGGATCATCCCAATGTGGTCCTTTTAACTTTTCGTGGCTATTTAGGCGGACAAACGGGCGAAACGGAGTGAACGACACATTTTAGGGCCAAATTGGTGTGCTATAGCCCACGGATTCAAGGTTGGGCTCGTAGTTTGGGTGGGTTTTAGGATGAAAATTAACCGAGGCATGTCAGGGAGGTTGGGTATTTTTCCAGTATTGTCTGTTTTATTTTTTGTAGCCATTTTGGGGGACAAAAGGGCAAAGCGAAGCGAATGAGACATTTTGGGGCCAAATCAGTTTGCTATATAGCCCACGAATTTGGGGGTGGGCCCGGAGTCCAGGAATTTTGTGCGCAGAAAATCAACTGGGCTGTGCCAAGGAGGTTGGGGATCATCTCAGTGTGGTCCGTTTAATCTTTTGTGGCCATTTAGGGGGACAAGCAGGAAAAACGGAGAGAATGAGGTATTTCGGGCCAAATCGATGTGCTACAGTCCACGGTTTCAGGGTGCACCCGGGGTCCGATCGTGCTGTGGGCCAAAAATTGATCGGGCCTTCCAGGTAGGTTGGGATCATCCCAGTGTAGTTCGTTTAATTTTTTGTGGCCATTTGGGGGTACAAACTAGCAAAACAAAGCGAACGGGGCATTTTGCTGACAGATCGGTGAGCTATAGCCCACGGTTTTGGAGGTGGGCTAGGTTACAAGTGTGTTCTGTGCTGAAAATCAACGGAGGCATGCCAGGGAGGTTGGGGATTATCCTAGTGTGGTCCATTTTATTTTTTATGGCCATTTAGGGGGACAAACGGGCGAAACGGAGTGAACGAGGCATTTTGGGGCCAAATTGATGTGCTATAGCCCATGGTTTCGTGGTTGGGAATCATCCCAGTATGGTTCGTATTATTTTTCGTGGCCATTTGGTGGGACAAATCGGCGAAACAAAGAGAAAAAGGCATTTTGGGGCCAAATCGGTGAGCTATAGCCCACGGGTTCAGGGGTGCGCCCGAGGTCCGGGTTTGTTGTGGGCTAAAAATCAACCGGGGTATGCCAGGGAGGTTGGGGATCCTCCTAGTGTGGTCTATTTAATTTTACGTGGCCATTTTGGGTGACAAATGGGTGAAATGGAGCGAACGGAGTGTTTTGGGGCCAAATAGGATGTGCTATAGCCCACGGATTTGGGGGTGGTTTTGGGTGAGCTGTGGGCCAAAAATTGACCGGAGCATGCCAGGGAGGATGGGGATCATCCCAGTATGGTCCTTTTTAATTCTTCATCGCCATTTGGGGGGACAAATCGGCAAAACAGAGCAAATAGGGCATTTTGGGGCCAAATCGTTGTGCTATAGCCCATGGTTTCGGCGGTGGGCCTAGAGTCCGGGCGTGCTGTTGGCCATAAATAAACTCAGCCATGTCAGGGATGTTGGGGATTGTGCCAGTATGGTCTGTTTAAATTTTTGTGGCCATTTGGGGGGATAAACAGGCGAAAAGGACCAAATGAGGTGTTTTGGGAAAAAATCAGTGTGCTACAGCCCATGGTTTTGAGAGTGGGCCTGGGGTCCGAGCCTGCTGTGGGCTAAAAATTTATCGAGGTGTGCAGGGAGTTTGGGGATCATCTTAGTGTGGTCCATTTAATTTTTCATCTCCATTTAGGTGGACAAAAAGGCAAAACAAAGTGAACGGGGTGTTTTTAGCCCGAATCGGTGTGCCCAGGGTTCAGGCGTGTTGCGTGCCAAAATTTGACCAGGGCATGCCAGGGAGGTTGGAGATCACCTCAGTGTTGTCCGTTTAATTTTTTGAGGCCATTTGTGGGGACAAACAGGTAAAATGGAGCAAACGGGGTGTTTTGGGACCAAATCGGTGAGCTATAGTCCATGGTTTCAAAGATGGCCCTAAGGTAAGAGCGTGTTGTGGGCCAAAAATTGACCGGGGCATGAAAAAGAGGTTGGGGATCATCTTAGTATGGTCAGTTTAATTTTTTGTGGCCATTTGGGATGAGAAACATGTGAAAAGGGGATTTTGGGGCCATATCGGTGTGCTATAGCCTACGATTTTGGGTTAGGCCATGGATCCGAGTGTGCTGTGGGCCAAAAATTGACTGAAGTATGCCAGGAAAGTTGGGGATCATCCCAGTATGGTCCATTTAATTTTTTGTGGCCACTTGAGGGGACAAACAGGCAAAACAGAGTGAACAAGGCATTTTGTGGCCAAATCAGTGTGCTATAGCCCACGTCTTCGGGAGTGGGCTCGGGGTCCGGGCGTTCTGTGTGCCGAAAATCGATTGGGGTATTCCAGGGAGGTTGGGGATCATCTCAGTATGGTCCATTTAATTTTTCGTTGCCATTTGGGGGGACAAAAGGGCGAAACAGAATGAACGGGGCATTTTGGGGCTAAATCGATGTGCTATAGCCTATGGTTTTGGGGGTGGGCCCAGGGTCTGGGCATGCTGTGGGCCAAAAATCGATCGTGGCTTGCTAGGGAGGTTAGGAATTTCCCTAGTGTGGTCTGTTTAATTTTTCGTGGCCATTTAGGGGATAAACGGGCGAAATAGAGCAAACGTCGTATTTTAGGGCCAAATCAGTGAGCTATAGCCTACGGTTTTGAAGGTGGGCCTGGGGTACGGGTGTGCTGTTGGCCAAAAATTGATCGGGGTATGCCAGGAAGGTTGTGGATCATCCCAGTATAGTCTGTTTAATTTTTCGTGGCCATTTGGGGGCACAAACACACGAAACAGAGCTAATGCGGCATTTTGGGGCCAGATTAGTGTACTACAACACACGTTTTCAGTGGTGGGCATGGGGTTCGAGTGTGCTGTCGGTCAAAAATTGACCAGGGCATGCCTGGAATATTGGAGATCATCCCAGTGTGTCCGTTTAATTTTTTGTGGCCATTTGGGTGGACAAACAGGCAAAACATAGTGAACAGGGCATTTTTGGGCCAAATCAGTGTGCTATAGCCCACGGTTTCGGTGGTAAGCCCGAGGTTCGGATGTGTTGTAGGTCGCATATCAATCGGGGCATGCTAGGGAGGTTGAGGATCCTTCCAGTGTGGTTCATTTAATTTTTCATGGCCATTTGAGGGGATAAATGGGCAAAATAAGGTGAATGGGCAGTTTTGGGGCCAAATCGGTGTGCTATTACCCACAGTTTTGCTGGCGAGCCCGTGGTCCAGGCATACTGTAGGCCAAAAATTGAACGTGGCGTGATAGGGAGTTTGGGTATCATCCCAGTATATTCCGTTTAAGTTTTCGTGGCTATTTGGAGGGACAAACAGGCAAAACGGAGCGAATGGGGCATTTTTGGGCCAAATCTATGAGCTATAGCCCACGATTTAGGGAGTGGGCCTGGGTTTCGGGCGTGTTATGGTCCAAAATTTGACAGGGGTGTGATAGATAGGATGGGGATCATCTCAGTATGGTCCGTTTAATTTTTCGTGGCCATTTGGGGGGATAAATGGGCGAAACGAGGTGAATGGGGCATTTTTGGAAAAACTCGATGTGCTATGGCCCATGGTTTTGGGGGTGGGCCTAAGGTCCAGACGTATTGTGGGCCAAAAATTATTTGGAGGTTCCGAGAGGTTAGGGATCACCCAGTGTGATCCGTTTAATTTTTCATGGCCATTTGGGGAGACAAACGGGCGAAACAGAGCGAATGGGGCATTTTGGAGCTAAATCGGTGATCTATAGCCCATGGTTTCGAAGGTGGGCTTAGGGTACGAGCGTTCTGGAGGCCAAAAATTAACCGAGGCATGCAAAGGAGGTTGTGGATCATTCCATTGTGCTCCATTTAATTTTTCATGGCCATTTGGGGATACAAACGGGCGAAATGGGGTATTTTGGGGCCAAATCGGTGTGCTATAGCCCATGATTTTGGATTGGTCCCAGGGTACGGGCATGCTGTGGGCGAAAAATTGATCATGGTATTCTATAGAGGTTGTGGATCATCCCAGTATAGACCATTTAATTTTTCATCACCATTTGGAGGGACAAACAGGCAAAATGGAGCAAACGGGGCATTTTGGGGCTAAATCAGTCTGCTATTGCCCATGTTTTGGGAGTGTGTCGGGGTCTGGGCATCGTATGGCCCAAAAATCAAACGGGGCATGCCTAGGAGATTGGGGATCATCTCAGTATTGTCTGTTTAATTTTTTATGGCCATTTGGGGGGACAAACGGGCAAAACAGAGAGAACGGGACGTTTGGGGGCTAAATCGGTGTGCTATAGCCTACGGTTTTGGGGGTGGGCCCAAGGTTCGGGCCTGCTGTGGGAAAAAAATTGACTGGCGCATGCTAGGGAGGTTAGGGATCGCCTCAGTATTTTTTGTTTAATTTTTTATAGCCATTTAGGGAGACAAACAGGAGAAACGGAGCAAACACAGCATTTTGGGGCCAAATCGGTGAGCTATAGCCCACAGTTTTGAAGGTGGGCCCGGGGTACGGGCGTACTGTAGGCCACAAATCATTTGGGATGTGACATGAAGGTTGGGAATCATCCCAGTATGGTCCTTTTAAATTATTTGGAGGTTCCGAGAGGTTAGGGATCACCCAGTGTGATCCGTTTAATTTTTCATGGCCATTTGGGAAGACAAACGGGCGAAACAGAGCGAATGGGGCATTTTGGAGCTAAATCGGTGATCTATAGCCTATGGTTTTGAAGGTGGGCTTAGGGTACGAGCGTTCTGGAGGCCAAAAATTAACCGAGGCATGCAAAGGAGGTTGTGGATCATTCCAGTGTGCTCCATTTAATTTTTCATGGCCATTTGCGGATACAAACGGGCGAAATGGGGTATTTTGGGGCCAAATCGGTGTGCTATAGCCCATGATTTTGGATTGGTCCCAGGGTACGGGCATGCTGTGGGCGAAAAATTGATCATGGTATTCTATAGAGGTTGGGGATCATCCCAGTATAGACCATTTAATTTTTCATCACCATTTGGAGGGACAAACAGGCAAAATGGAGCAAACGGGGCATTTTGGGGCTAAATCAGTCTGCTATTGCCCATGTTTTGGGAGTGTGTCGGGGTCTGGGCATCGTATGGCCCAAAAATCAAACGGGGCATGCCTAGGAGATTGGGGATCATCTCAGTATTGTCTGTTTAATTTTTTATGGCCATTTGGGGGGACAAACGGGCAAAACAGAGAGAACGGGACGTTTGGGGGCTAAATCGGTGTGCTATAGCCTACGGTTTTGGGGGTGGGCCCAAGGTTCGGGCCTGCTGTGGGAAAAAAATTGACTGGCGCATGCTAGGGACGTTAGGGATCGCCTCAGTGTTTTTTGTTTAATTTTTTATAGCCATTTAGGGAGACAAACAGGAGAAACGGAGCAAACACAGCATTTTGGGGCCAAATCGGTGAGCTATGCCCACAGTTTTGAAGGTGGGCCCGGGGTACGGGCGTACTGTAGGCCACAAATCATCTGGGATGTGACATGAAGGTTGGGAATCATCCCAGTATGGTCCTTTTAAATTTTTGTGGCCATTTGGGGGGACAAACGGGCAAAACGGAGCGAAAAAGGTATTTTGGGGCCAAATCGATGTCTTACCCACGGTTTTGGGGGTGGTCCAAGGTTTCGGGCGTGCAGTGGGCCGAAAATTGAGTAGGGCATGCTAGGGATGTTGGGATCTATCTCAGTGTGGTTTTTTTAATTTTTCATGGCCATTTAGGGGGACAAACGGGCAAAACGGGGCAAATGGGGCATTTTGGGGCTAAATTGGTGTGCTATAGCCCACGGTTTTAGGGGTGGGCCAAGGATTTGGGCGTTTTTTGGGCTAAAACTCGACTGAGGTGTGCCAGGGAGGTTGGGGATTATCTCAGTATGGTCCATTTAATTTTTTGTGTCCATTTAGGGGGACAAACGGGCGAAACGAAGTGATTAGGGCATCTTTTGGAAAAATCGATGTGCTATAGCCCATGGTTTTGGGGGTGGGCCCAGGGTCCAGGCATATTGTGGGTCAAAAATTGATCGGGGGTTATGAGGGGTTAAGGATCACCCAGTGTGGTCCGTTTAATTTGTTGTGGCCACTTGGGGAGATAAACGGGCAAATCAGAGCGAATGGGGTCATTTTGGGGCCAAATCGGTGATCTATAGCCCACGGTTTCGAAGGTGGGCTTGGGGTACAAGCGTGCTGGAAGCCAAAAATCGACCGAGGCATGTAAAGGAGGTTGGGGATCATCCTAGTGTGCTCCTTTTAATTTTTCATGGCCATTTAGGGATACAAACGGGCAAAATAGATAATTTTGGGGCAAAATCGGTGTGCTATAGGCCACGGTTTTGGATTGGTCCCGGAGTCCGAGCATGCTGTGGGCAAAAAATTGATTGGGGTGTGCTAGAGAGGTTGGGGATCATCCTAGTATGGACCGTTTAATTTTTCATCACCATTTGAATGGACAAACAGGCAAAACGGAGAGAACGGTGCTTTTTAGGGCTAAATCAGTCTGCTATAGCCCATATTTTCGAGAGTGTGCTCGGGGTCTGGGCGTGGTTTGGGCCAAAAATTGAATGGGGTGTGCCTAGGAGGTTGGGGATCATCTCAGTATTGACCGTTTAATTTTTCATGGCCATTTGGGGGGATAAACGAGCAAAACAGAGCGAACGGGGTATTTCGGGGCCAAATTGGTGTGCTATAGCCCACGGTTTTGGGGGTGGGCCAAAGGTTCGGGCTTGCTGTAGGCCAAAAATTAACCGAGGCATATAGGGAGGTTAGGGATCGCATTAGTTTTAACTTTTTGTGGCAATTTGGGGAGACAAACAAGAGAAATGGATCAAACACAGCATTTTGGGGCCAAATCGGTGAGCTATAGCCCACAGTTTTGAAGGTGGGCTCGGGGTACGGGCGTGCTGTGGTCCAAAAATTGATCGGGACATGCCACTAAGTTTGGGAATCATCCCAGTATGGTCCTTTTAAATTTTTGTGGCCATTTGGGGGGACAAACGGGCAAAATAGAGCGAACGAGATATTTTGGGGCCAAATTGATAAGTCTTACCCACGGTTTCGGGGGTGGTCCAGGGGTCCGAGCGTGCAGTGGCCCAAAAATCGAGTAGGGCATGCTAGGGATGTTGGTATCCATCTCAGTGTGGTTTGTTTAATTGTTCATGGCCATTTAGGGGGACAAACGGGCAAAACGAAGCAAACGGGGCACTTTGGGGCCAAATTGGTGTGCTATAGCCCACGGTTTTAGGGGTGGGCCTAGGTTTTGGGCGTGCTTTGGGCCAAAAATCGATCGAAACATGCCAGTGAGGTTGGGAATCATCTCAGTTAGGTCCGTTTAATTTTTGGTGGCCATTTAGGGGGATAAACGGGCCAAACAAAGTGAATGGGCCATTTGATGGGCTCGGGTGTGCTGTGCGCTTAAAATTGACCGAGGCATTCCAGGGACGTTGGCGATCATTCCTGTATGGTCCGTTTAATTTTTTGTGGTTATTTAGGGGGACAAACGAGCGAAACGGAGCGAACGGGGCATTTTGGGGCTAAATTGGTGTGCTATAGCCCACGGTTTTGGGGTTGGGCCTGTGGTTCGGGCGTGTTTTGGGCCTAAAATTGATGAGGCGTGTTAGGGAGGTGTAAGATCATGCTAGTATAGTCTGTTTTATTTTTTCGTGGCCATTTTGGGGGACCAACAGGCAAAACAAAGCTAATGGGACATTTTAGGGTCCAATCGGTTTACAATAGCCCATGGATTTGGGGTGCGCCCGGGGACTGGGCCTACTATGGGCAGAATATTGACTGGGGTATGCCAGGGAAGTTAGGGATCATCTTAGTGTGGTCCGTTTAATTTTTCATGGCCATTTTGGGGGACAAACGGGCAAAACGGAGTGAATGGGGTGTTTTGGGGCTAAATCAATGTGCTATAGTCCACAGTTTTACAGTGGGCCCGAGGTCCGGTCGTGCTGTAGGCTGAAAATTAGCCGGGGGGTACCAGGGAGGTTAGGATCGTCCCAGTGTGGTCCGTTTAATTTTATGTAGCCATTTGGGGGGACAAACTCGTAAAATGGAGCGAACGGGACATTTTGCAGACAAATTGGTGTACTATTGCCCACGGTTTTAGGGGTGGGCTCGGGGTACGGTTGTACTGTATGCCAAAAATCAACAAGGGCATGCTAGGGAGGTTGGCTATCATCCCAGTGTGGTCTGTTTAATTATTTGTGGCCATTTAGGGGGACAAACGGGTGAAACAGAGTGAACGAGGTATTTTCGGGCAAAATCGGTGTGATATAGCACACAATTTCTTTGGTGGGCCTGGGTTCCAGGCATGCTGTGGGCCAAAAATCAACTGGAGTATTTCAGGGAGGTTGGAGATCATCCCAGTTTGGTCAGTTTAATTTTTCATAACCATTTAGGGGGACAAACGGGCAAAATAGAATGAACGGGGCATTTTGGGGCCAAATTAGTGTGTTATAGCCAATGGTTTCGACGGTGGGCCCAGGGACCGAGCGTGCAGTGGGCTGGAAATCAACCGGGGCATGCTAGGGAGATTGGGGATTATCCCAGTATGGTTCATTTAATTTTTAGTGGTAATTTAGTGGGACAAACGGGTGAAACGGAATGAAAAAGACATTTTGGGGCCAAATCGGTGAGCCATAGCCCACGGTTTTAGGGGTGGGCATGGGGTCCGGGTATGCTGTGGGATAAAAATCGACCGAGGCATGCCAAGGAGGTTGGGGATCATCCCAGTGTGGTCTATTTAACTTTTTGTGGCCATTTTGGGTGATAAACGGGCGAAATGGAGCGAACGGGGTATTTTGGGGCCAAATAGGTGTGCTATATCCCACGGATTCAGCGGTGGTTTCGAGCGAGTTGTGGGACGAAATTGACCAGGATATGCAGGGAGTTTGGGGATCATCCCAGTGTGGTCCGTTTAATTTTTCGTCGCCATTTGGGGGGACAAACCGGTGAAACAGAGCGAATAGGGCATTTTGAGGCCAAATAGGTGTGCTATAGCCCTTGGTTTCAGGGGTAGGCCCAGAGTCCGGGCATGCTGTGGGATGAAAATAGAGCAGGGTATGCCAGGGAGGTTGAGGATCATTCTAGTATGGCCTATTTAAATTTTCGTTGCAATTTGGGGGAATAAAAAGGCGAAACAGAGCAAATGGAGCATTCTAGGGCCAAATTAGTGTGCCATAGCCCATGGTTTTGAGAGTGGGCCCGGGGTACGGGTGTACTGTGGGCTGAAAAGTGATAGGGGTGTGCTAGGGAGGTTGGGTATCATCTCCTTGTGGTCCATTTAATTTTCCGTCTCCATTTAGGTGGACAAAAATGCGAAATAGAGTGAACGGGGTATTTTTGGGTCGAATTGGTGTGCTATAGCCCACGGTTTTTGGGGTGGGCCCGCGGTTCGAGCATGCTGTGCGCTAAAATTTGACCAAGGAGTGAAAGGAAGTTTGGGGATTGCCCCAGTGTGGTCCATTTAATTTTTTGTTGCCATTTGGGGGAATAACAGGTGAAACAGAGCAAACGGGGCATTTTGGGACCAAATCGGTGAGCTATAGTCCACGGTTTTGAAGGTGGGCCTAGAGTACGAGTGTGTTCCGGGCTGAAAATTTACTAGGGCATGCCAAAGAGGTTAGGAATCCTCTTAGTATGGTCTGTTTAATTTTTCATGACCATTTAGGGGGAGAAACGGGCAAAAAGGGGCATTTAGGTGTCATATCGGTGTGCTATAGCCCACGACTTTAGGTTGGGCCCGAGATCCGGGAGTGCTGTGGGCAAAAAATAGATTGAAGTGTGCCAGGAAAGTTAAGGATCATCCCATTATGGTATGTTTAAATTTTTTTGGCCATTTGGGGGAACAAACAGGCGAAATGGAGCAAATGGGGCATTCTGGGGCCAAATCAGTGTGCTATAGCCCACGGTTTCGAGAGTGGGCCTGGGGTCCGGGCGTGCTATGGGCTGAAACGTTATTGGGGTATGCTAGGTAGGTTGGGGATCATCTCATTGTGGTCCATTTAATTTTTCATCTCCATTTAGGTGGACAAAAAGGCAAAATGGAGTGAACAGGGTATTTTTGGGCCGAATCGGTGTGCTATAGCGCATGGTTTCGGGGGTGGGCCTAGGGTTCTAGCGTGCTATGGGCTAAAATTTGACCAAGGAGTGCCAGGAAGGTTAGGTATTGCCCCAGTGTGTTCCGTTTAATTTTTTGTGGCCATTTGGGGGGACAAACAGGTGAAAAGGAGCAAACGGGACATTTTGGGACCAAATCGGTGAGCTACAGCCCATGGTTTCGAAGGTGGGCCTGGGTTACGAGCGTGTTATGGGCCACAAATCGATCGGGGCATGCCAAGGAGGTTGGAGATCATCTTAGTATGGTCTGTTTATTTTTTTATGGCGATTTGGGGGAGAAACGAGCGAAAAGGGGCATTTTGGGGTCATATCGGTGTGCTATAGCCCACGGTTTCGGGGGTGGGCTCGGGGTCCGGGCATATTATAGGACAAAAATTGATTGGGGTGTTCTGAGAGGTTAGGGATCGCCCAGTGTGTTCTGTTTAATTTTTTGTGGCCATTTAGGGGGACCAACGGGCGAAACAGAGTGAATGGGGCATATTGGGGCCAAAACGGTGAGCTATAGCCCACGGTTTCAAAGGTGGGCCCAGGGTAAGAGTGTGCTGGTGGCTGAAAATTGACCAAGGCATGCGAAGGAGATTAGGGATAATCCCAGTGTGCTCCGTTTAATTTTCCATGGCCATTTGGGAGTACAAACGGGCGAAACTGGGCATTTAAGGGCCAAAATAGTGTGCTATAGCCTATAGTTTTGGATTGGGCCCAGGGTCTGGGCGTGCTTGATACGCCCAAATTACAACTCTCGTTAGAAAGTGTAAGCGGTTGCTGTCAAATATAGAACCCAACTGGGTTGGGTGTCAAATCCCACAGGGAATACTATGGTCACTAAGTATTGCGATTATTATTAGACTATTGATCGAAGGTTCCAAGATAAGGGGGGTTTTGGTTTAAGTGCACAATAATATTATCAGTGTAACGATGAGATGACATGTGTAATTATATTTGATCACAGAGAATGACAAGTTAGGGTTATGTCCACCTTGTAGCTTCTACTTCTCTATTAACTATGATTAATACAGATTTTATGCATGCATGAACTTATAGAGAGACGTATTCTAATTCTAAATCCAAGTGTCTTTCAACCATCAAGGATTTATTCACCTTAGTTCTTTCAAATCTAAAGTATACAACAAATTGTACGAACTCTCCAAGAAGTTAATCCTGCTAGGGCATTAACGTGTAAATTAGAGGTTGGAAACCCTAATTTCTCATCACACTCTCTTTTCCAAATAGTAACTTTTCTATCGAACAAGTTATTGCTATAATGGCACATTCCCTATGTTTGTAACCACGAGAATTCAATCAAAATGAAGAGAGTAATGATATAAGTGGCGTGACATATCATAAATTCAAAAACCCATAACAATAGAGAGTATACTACAAGGTTTCCATAACCCTAACAAATGAGCTTAGCTACTCATGAATAAAACAGAAATCAACATAGAAATATTCATCATACCAAAACTTAGAATGATCTTGGTGATGAAGATGACTAGCGAAATTCAGAAAGAAACACGTTTCTCTCTCTTCGTGCTCAAGCTAAGCCGTCCGTTCTTGTTTTCAAAAACTAATACAGACTCTGAATAATTGAATAATCCCTAAAAATTCAGCCATAAGGCTTTTAATAACATCCTTTTCTAATAATTCCTACTGCATCCTTAACTATTTAAAAATATTCAGTTTGCCCGGGGAAAAAGTTCTCATACAGCACATTCAGTCCAAAAGCTGCTTTCCTTTTTATGTGAAGTTTTCCTTTGCTGTCCACAGGTCCCCAAAGTGCTGAAATCTTCCTCATTAGTACCTGAAAAGCATGCTAATCACATAGGTCAGCTCACTTAACTAAAAATAGACTAAAAGTGCAAGACTTATGTATTTTATTCTCAAAACTTAGCTGAAACATGGGTAAGTTATGGTGCTTAGACGTATAAATACGCCCAACATCACCACCCCATACTGAAAGCTTTGTTTGTCCTCGAACAAAATAGTACATCCCTGCGAATACCTAACTAAACTTCACAAGAGCAACACAAAATTTTCAACAAGACATACACGACAATTATTAACAAAGAGTAGATTTCTTGATCATTACTAGAAACAACTCACCCTCTAACATAGACTCATTAAGTTGGTTAATTCGTATACACAATTTAAGCCAAAGAAAATCATATAAAACTACCCAACAATCATCAACCACGTGCGCTCACACAAAATGTTACCCATAATCACTCATAGTTTTGCATTTTTCAGAAATATGGGTATAAGAACTTGTTTTCTCTCACTCTCACAAAGAATTCTTAGATTACAACTGATGACCATATACTTGCCCTTAGTGTAATGCTCCACTAATATCAGAATACTAAGTTTAGGATCAATTAGGTCTTTACGGATTGTAATGTAGGCTAAAGGGACAGGTAGGACTATTTTGGCCAGAAATGGTGACTATGTTCCCTAAGCACTTTAATACACTACATTATGCCATTTGCACTAACTTTTAACAACCACTCTACCTTCCTTTCATCTATGAACCCTCTTTCACCTATTTTGTTACTCAATCAGAAACATAATGATGGGAATATAAAACTCTTTTTTTTTAATTTTTCTCTTCTTTCTACTTTTTTTTTATTTATTATTTTTTATTAAGCATCCCTATGATAGCCACCCTCGATCACAATATTTTCATGTACCAATAACTAAACTTTGGGGTATCACTTTCACCATTTTCCTCTTATTTTGCCACACTCTTTACTCAACTTGATTCTACAATTTAAAGCACTTAGGAGCTTTTGGATCAAATTATGGTCTTTTCAAAAAAATGGATTAAGCTACATATGAGGTTGCCAAAGAAAATAGCTAAAGGCTCAAAGGGTGTTCACTAGGACAATGTACAAAGGTAGGTAAAAAGAAGATAAACAAAATCAGGGCTGCCAAAGAAATGCCTGAATCATCTCCTAAACTCACAATCTTTATTTTGCTTCACACACGCACCAGGCAAGTTATAGCATCAATCACAACAAAGAATATACAATAACCTTACACACACATAGCACATGGTCAACTTAATTAGGAGCATTATAGATTCTTGATCCAACAGATGAATGACTTAAACCCCAAGCAATTATCACAGTATGAGTCACAACTTAGAGCCTAAATGTTTCAATAGTAGTGATTCAGCACAAACTCCTGTTATAATGCCATGCCGTCTATAAGAACAATTTCATGCAAAAATTTGACTAATTACAACTAACTAACTACGACTAAACCAAAACAACTATAGAATAAATGCAGGCGGGCAGTATGCAATACAGCAGACAAGGCAATCCGCAAACATATACCCGCACCCCACACTTATACAGAACACACTGCCCTCAGTGTAAATAAATAAGCAAAAACCTGGTTAGTCAGACTCCTCCTCTATATCCGGGGTCATACCCCCTGCGTCAGAATCATCATCAGAGTCTTCATCATCAGAGTTGTCCTCCACATCAGAGTCTAGCAGTCAGTGATCATCGTCTGTCGGCACATCATCATCTAGAGGTTCCTTAAAATTTACCCCCACTCCACACATGGCCCGAGTATGCTCATTAAGCGGGTAGTCATAGTCCAACTGCCGAAGCTCTGCATCAGTCGACACACGACCCCCATTCATCATAGTAAACCGAGTCATGCCATACAGATGGCAAAAAAAACTCTCATCTCAAGCATGTCTCTCAGCAGTGGTAAGTTTGATGCCTTGACCAGTTTCTGGATCTTTGATTTTTGTGAGATCTACCTTCTTCGGGTTATGTGGCAACTTATGGTCAGCTGGCTCCTCCTCAATGTGCTCTTTCCTTAAGATTGCAATCAACAAATTGCCGAAACTGAAATGGGACCTTTTGTGCACCCTTGCTTTTCACATCGACATTCGTATAACTGCACCAATGTTGATGGGAACATTTGTCATTAGAGCATACACCAAGCAGACTCGATCATGCATGACCTTAGTGTATTGTGTCCCAGGAATCAAGCAGGAGTTGACTATTCTTAACCATATGTGAGCTTCTCTGTTCAAGCAAGCATATGGGTAAGTATTGTGACGACCATTATCTTTGTGACGAGTCCACCGGGTCGTGGACCTTGATCCATACAATGTATGTCTGATGGCTCTGTAGGGAGGTCTGTTTTAGAGCTCCTTGAGTGGTGATGGATCCGCACTTGGAGTTCCCAGGAAAGAGTTGAAGAAATCAGCGTTCAATTGCAAGACTTTCCCCCGAATCTTTACTTCATTTCCCGTAGTCCTTGGGGACCAGTTGGCATAAAACTCTCGAGTCAAATCAAGATTATATTCGTCCATGTCTCAGAAGATAAAGTCGAGATTTAGTGCCATAATCTTTGCCAAAATGCGAGGGCAGTTCTTTGCTAAACTTTTCTTCTGCATCAAATCCACATGTACATATTTCTTCACCTTATTGTTTCTATACCATTCCTTCCCTTCCTCCTCCAGAACCCATTTGATCCCAAAAGTTCATCGAGGCACTTGATGAGAGGAGGAATCAGCCTGGTCCTTTCTTGACCGTTTTTGACCTTTTTGTGAGGTGGATGCTTTCTCCTTTCCCTGTCGTTCTTCCGGAGCCATGTTACCTGAGATCATAATAGGGTCATGTTAGTCTCATGTCGTAGAATTCACTATAATCGAAAAAGAAAATAGTGATGGCACCACCCCATACTTAATTTGTTTGCACAAACTAATTGAGTGAGTATGTTCGATTACTTAGACTTCATCGACATACATGTAGATGGTTTGTGCCAACAACATTATCAGTGCAGTCACACTTTCAAACCTTCACTTTACATAACAATTTCTCAGTTTGGTATAGAGAAGCAGCACACAATGGTCTTGTAACCTTGACTATCATTTCTGACTTTATTTCATTGGGGCAATACAATCTTTGAACAAGACTACCATATAGAAATCTTATCATGCTATGGCCTAGAAACAATCACACAATATTATGCTTGTGGTTAACCATTATAAGTGTAGCACTGAAAAAATTATGGAACATGAAAGAACAACTTACTTGGTGATAAACTCGTGATGAATCGGGAAGGTGAACCTGCAGGATTAGATGACAAAAGAGAATAGCTTGGAGAGGGCAAGGGTACTTGGGCGGCGCTTAGGTTTAAGAAAAATTGAGTGATGTTCAAGTGTAGAGTATATATTTAAAGGATGATCCATGGGTCGGGTTTGGTCCATTTACAAATGGGTTAGAAGGCAACATTTACGGTGATAGGAGGCACCTATAGCTTTGCCTAGGCATAAGTAGGCGGCGCCTAACCTATTGCCTATGTTGGCATAGGCGGCGCCTAGCCTATCGCCTATGTGAGGCAGTGAGCATAGGCAATGGCATAGGCGGCGCCTAACCTATTGCCTACGTTGGCATAGGCGACGCCTAACCTATTGCCTATGTTGGCATAGGCGGCGCCTAACCTATTGCCTATGTTGGGATAGGCGGTGCCTAGCCCATTGCCTATGTTGGCGTAGGCAATTGGAAAAACGGCGCACTCTTGGTCGAAAAAGGTCCATACCTCGGGGTCACAAAATAAAGTCGCACCGAAACTTTTTCTTTGGGTCGAACCTACATAACTCGAGGCGCGACTCTAATGCAAATCATACTTGAACCTTACAAATTTGACCACTTCCACTTACCTGTATTGTTCCATCATTCCTAGACTTACCACCATTGACATGACTCACTTCCAAATCAAAATTGGGTCTAATCTCCTCCTTTGTACTTCCTGCACCTACACTTAATAAAAAACAACAAAAATGATTAGAAGGATGGGTTGCCTCCCACCAAGCGCCTTAGTTTTGGTCATGGCTCGACTCTTCTTTTTGAATTTTTATTTACCAAAAACAAAATCCTAGTAAAATGATGGGTTGACTCCCATGTAGCTCTTGATTTATTATCGCGGCACGACATAGTTATCTCGATTACTCAGACTTCATCGAGATATATGGTGGCTATACATTTTATCGAGTCGGTTGGACCGATATATAGCTTCACTCTTTGGCCATTCACCTTAAAGACACCACCATCATTGTTTTCTAACTCCACTACTCCAGATGAGTAAATTTGGCTGATTTTGAATGGACCAGACCATTTAGACTTCAACTTACCTGGAAACAGCTTCAGTCTGGAGTTGAAAAGAAGTACCAAATCACCTTTCTGAAAGTTTCGTTGGATAATCCTCCGATCATGGTATTTTTTCATCCTTTCCTTGTAAAGATCTACTCTTTTATATGCATTTAGATGGAATTCATCTATCTCGTTCAGCTGTCCCAATCTCATATCTATAGCATCATCCCAGTTCAGGTTAAGCTGCTTCAGTGCCCACATTGCTTTATGTTCTAGCTTAATTGGCAAGTGACAAGCCTTCCCATAAACTAGTTGGTAAGGTGACATTCCAATTGGTGTCTTAAACGCGGTCCTATATGCCCATAAGTCATCATCCAACTTTCTGGACCAATCTTTCCTGCTGGCATTCACAGTCTTAGTAAGGATCAGCTTGATTTCCCGATTTGGAACCTCCACTTGCCCACTAGTTTGTGGGTGGTACGGTGTAGCTACCTTATGTTGCTTAACCCCATAATTTTCCAATACGGCTCTAAACAGCTTGTTGCAGAAATGTGATCCTCCATCGCTTATGATGGTATGAGGTACCCCAAAACGAGAGAAGATATTTCTCTTTAAGAATGCCACAACACTCTTACCTTCATTATCAGCTAGCGCGACTGCTTCGACCCATTGTGGTACATAATCCACAGTAACTAAGATATATTTCATCCCAAATGAGCTCACAAATGGGCCCACGAAATCAATACCCCAGACATTGAATAACTCTATTTCAAGCATTTTGGACATGGGCATCTCAAGGTGCTTTGAAATAGAACCTTGCCGTTGACACTGATCACATCTTTTTACAAAATCGTAGGTATTCTTGAATAATAAAGGCCAATAGTAGCCACTTTGCAGTACTTTCTTGGCAGTCCGATCACCTGCATGGTGACCTCCAACTTGGGAAGCATGGCTTGCTTCCAGTATGCTAGGCACCTCTACATCTGGGATGCACCACCTAATAATACCATCAGCACATCGTCAAAAAAGATAAGGCTCATCCCAGAAGTAATTTTTCACATCATGCATGAACTTTTT
>NW_025890075.1:672-3728 GCF_002878395.1 Capsicum annuum | reverse complement strand
CATCCCAGAAGTAATTTTTCACATCATGCATGAACTTTTTCTTTTGATGAAAGGAGAAATGCTCAGGAATCACTTCGCTCACAATCTAGTTGGCATAATCTGCATACCATGGTAAGTTTTCCAGCATAGTTGCTAGAATCTCTTCATCGGGGAATGCATCATCAATATCATGGTCGGTCAGCACTGTGTGCTCACTCTCAAGTCTAGATAGATGATCAGCTACTTGGTTTTCACAACCTTTTCTATCCTTTACCTCAAAATCGAATTCTTGAAGCAGTAGCACCCACCTAATTAGCCTTGGCTTGGCATCCTTCTTTGCCATGAGATATCTTAGAGCCGCATGATCTGTATGAACTACTAACTTGGTTCCCAACAAGTAAGCATGGAACTTTTTGAAAGCATAAACAACCACAAGAAGCTCTTGTTCAGTGACGGTATAGCTCTTCTGTGCTTCATTCAAGGCCTTACTCGTGTAGTAGATTGGATGAAATAGCTTTTCTCTTTTCTGACCAAGTACAGCACCCAAGGCTACACCACTTGCATCACACATAACCTCAAAAGGTAAAGACCAATCAGGTGCTACAATAACAGGGGCTTCAACTAGCTTCCCCTTAAGGCATTCAAATGCCTTCAAGCAATCTGCACCAAAGTGAAACTTTGCTTCCTTCTCCAAAAGTTTGCATAATGGGTTTGCAATCTTGGAGAAGTCTTTAATAAACCTCTGATAAAATCCAGCATGACCGAGAAAACTACGAACCCCTTTCACAAAAATTGGAGGTGGTAGTCTCTCGATAACTTCAATCTTGGCTCGATCAACTCCAATTCCCTTTTCAGAGACTTTATACCCGAGAACAATGCCTTTCTTAACCATAAAATAGTACTTCTCCCAATTTAGCACCAGATTGAATTCCACACATCGCTGCAAAACCATACTCAGATTCGCCAAGCATGACTCAAATGACTCACCTACAACCGAAAAGTCATCCATAAACACCTCCAAGGTGTCTTCAACCATATCAGAGAAAATGGACATCATACATCACTGAAAAGTGGCAGGTGCATTACATAGCCCAAATGGCATTCATTTGAATGCAAAAGTACCATATGGGCATGTAAAAGTGGTCTTCTCCTGATCTTCAAGAGCAATGCAAATCTGATTATATCCAGAATAACCATCCAAGAAACAAAACCATCCCTTTCCTGCTAATCAATCAAGCATTTGATCCATGAATAGCATTGGGAAGTGGTTCTTTAATGTCCACAAATTTAGCTTCCGGTAATCCATGCACACCCTCCACCCTATGATAGGCCTGAGTGGAATTAGCTCATTCTTCTCATTTGCTACTACTGTCATGCCCCCTTTCTTGGGCACACATTGTACAGGACTCACCTATTTACTGTCTGAGATTTGATACACCACCCCTACATCTAACCACTTTATGATTTCTTTCTTCACCACCTCTTGCATAGGTGGATTCAGATGACGCTGATGCTCAATAGTGGGTACGCAATATTCTTCTAGCTGAATCTTGTGCATACATATGCCAGGAGGGATACCAATTATATCAGCAATAGTCCAACCAATAGCTCTCTTGTACCTCTTTAGAACAGAGATGAGAGCCTCTACTTATTGTTCACCTAAATCAGCAGCAACAATAACCAGCAGTGTATTTCCACTACCCAAGAATGCATACCTTAGATGACTGGGTAGCTCTTTCAATTCTAACATCGGTGGCTCTTCAATGGATGGCTTCGCCGGTGGTGAAGTTCGATTCTTAAGGTCAAGGTCCAGCTTCTTGGGGGTATATGAATACGACCCCATTCTTGTCAAAGCATAGATAGCTTTTTCGTACTCTTCAACATCCTCACGCTCAAAGTTCAAAAGCACAGCAGCCAATGGCTCAATAGTAAGCTGCTTCTCTAAAGATAATTCCTTCTCATCCTCATAATAAACATCAGCTATAGAGAACATATTCATATATTTGCGCTGCTTCATTGATTTGCATATATCAAAATGCACCACTTCACTATTCATCCGAAATAGAAGCTCATTTACTCGTAAATCAATAAGCACACTTCCTATTACGAGGAAAGGTCGACCCAAGATTATGGGCACCTCAAAATCCACCTCGCAATCCAAAATAACAAAGTCTGCAGGAAAAATAAAGGTCGAAACCCTCACTAATACATCATACAAGATACCAACAGGTCATTTTACTAACCTATCTGCCATTACAAACCGCATGTTGGTTGGTGTTGGATCGCCCAACCCCAACTGTCTATAGATGGCTAATGGCATCAAATTAATGCTAGCCCCTAGATCACTTAAAGCCTTAGCAAAGTCTAAAGATCCAACCTTGCAAGGAATAGTGAAAGCACCCGAATCTGCCTTCTTCTGTACCAAAGACCTCATGGCAATGGCACTGTAATGATGAAAATTATCTGCCAGTTCATAGCTCGCTGCCCTTTTCTTTGTCAAAAGATCCTTCATGAATTTGGCGTACCCTGGCATTTGCTCCAGTGCCTCCACCAAAGGCACATTTATAGTCAGTTGCTTTAGCATGGTCATGAATTTACTGAACCTGGTGTCATCAGCCTTCTTTTTCTGTCTCTGAGGAAAAGGTGGTGGTGGATTTGGAAGAGTTTTCTCCACCACTTTCTTTTTATTATGCTGTCCATTATCAAGATTTTCAGACCGCTGACATCTAGTTGTAGTATCGTGAACGATCTCATCCTAATTTTCAACTTCTACAGAATTATCGCAATCTGCTTCAATAATATTCTCTTCTATATTATCAACCATAGGCTTGCCCTTGGATGGATTTTCCAACACCTTACCACTCCTGGTTGTAATAGCCAAACATGATCCATCATTCCTTGGATTTTGGACAGTGTCACTCGGTAAAGTACCAGCTTTTCTTTGATTGAATGTCGCTGATAGTTGACTCATTTATTGTTCCAGCTATTTTATTGAAGTGGAATGCGAGTCAACCAATTGATTTATTGAGGACAAATCATTTTTTACCTCAGTTACTCCCGTGTTGGTTGCCTCCACT
>NW_025890075.1:0-572 GCF_002878395.1 Capsicum annuum | reverse complement strand
TAATAGCCAAACATGATCCATCATTCCTTGGATTTTGGACAGTGTCACTCGGTAAAGTACCAGCTTTTCTTTGATTGAATGCCGCTGATAGTTGACTCATTTGTTGTTCCAGCTATTTTATTGAAGTGGAATGCGAGTCAACCAATTGATTTATTGAGGACAAATCATTTTTTACCTCAGTTACTCCCGTGTTGGTTGCCTCCACTCCTTTCAATAGCTTAGCCATCATGTCCTCCATGGACATCTTCCCAGAGCTAGTTGCAGCAGCTTCACGATTTCCAGGAGGGACATACAAACCGCTTCTGTCATTCTTATTCTTCCAATTCCCTTGGTCTCGGTCCTTGTATCTAGATTTTTCATAATAGTTTTGACCTTTGTTTCCTTGGACATTGCCTCGGAAACCCCCCTGATTATTCAAGTAATTTGCTTCCTCCTCAGAATTGGAGTCATCTCTTCCCTGTGATACAACCGCCTTGACCTTTTCTGTCTTTCCTGATAATAAATTCTAGGTAAGAAGGTCCATCTGCATTTTCATGTGAGCTATATCCTGGTCACGTTCCTCTTCTCTTCGT
>NW_025890074.1:0-2230 GCF_002878395.1 Capsicum annuum | reverse complement strand
AATATTCTTCTATCAATTGCATTTTATTTCCTTCATGGGCAGAAATTCGTCTGGAAACATAGTTAGGATTTTTGTCTTCAACTAAAATCGACTTTTTGGGGGTTTTTTCATATTCAGCAATCTTCTGTATTATTTCTTCCCATTGATCATGACCGTAAGCGAGCTTTGTTTCTGGGTCTCTTCGAAGGAGTTTATCCCAAAAATTACAATAAAACGTTCGGTATAGAGCAGGAATTTGGTGAGTGTCATAGCCGATTTCCACGGACCACCGATGAATCCAAGGAATAGAAAATTCGATATAAAAATACATTTGATTAATAGTATCAATTTTATAAATGTGAGCAGAAAGATATAGTTCTGTTAAGAAAGGGGAGGATTTTTTCCATGAGTAGTATAAAGAGGAATATTCTGGTGGTAATATTTTAACCGTAGGTCCGTGATGAGTCCACCACTGAACAAACCAATTTGGAATGGGTTATCCAAATACTTTAGAACAGATCTTTATGAACCAGGTGTGTTTGTGCTTGTAATTGTTATAATATAATACTTGAGTAAAGGCTTTGATGTAATCCCAATAAGTAAAATTGGCAAGAGTTTGACCCATCGGCCCCATTGGTATAGATCGTTGTGTCATTGACGAAATGCCCCATTCTTCAATGGGAATAAGTTTTTTAATTACCATCTTGGAATATCCATGTACACCCGGGGTAGTTTCGCCGAGGTGGCTGTGGTCAAAGGTGGCACTGAATGTCTGTACGAGTATGTGTTCATAATAAGTTCGAGTTTTGTAAGATTCTCCAGTAAAATAGACATTAGCAGTAAGATAGTTCTTGAGTATTCGCCAGGCTTCTTTCGAATTGTCTTGTGCAGGAATATGTTGATTTTCAATATGTAAAATAAGTTCTCTAGCCTCTAGCTTTTCATATGAAGGCTTATCTTCAGTGTTTTTTTGAACCATGAATGCAAAAGATTCTGTAGTTTTTTGTTGATCAGATAAATAAGATTGTAATTGTTTGAATAATGGATGAGTGTCAGGGATATATACTAAATGTACAGAAGAACCAATATTCGGAGTTTTTGATGAGGATGATTCATCACCAGGAATTTTTGAATTGATTAAAGTTCTATTCCCTTGTTGTAATACAGGAAAATTAGAACTTGCAGAGCTATATGCAGAATTTCTTCGATCAAAATATGAAGGGTTTGTTCTTCTACCATTTACAGTATCTCTTAGGCTGGGGTATGCCACTCAGCCTACCAGACCATATAATACTATCGGATTAAGCCTAAGTCGGAAGACCGAACCAAAGCACCAACCGTAATAGAAAAGAATCTTAAGTAGTTTTATGACTGTATGGACGACTCTTTTACCCAAACATGGGGCCTGTCAGAGATTTAATAACCTTATGTTGAACCTGTGTGTCTAGAAGTTCTAATTGTGCGGAAATTCACCCTTTTCTCAACAATACGGGCTAGAGAGGCACAACTTACTAGACGGCGTCACAGAGACAAGGTTAACATAAGTATATTGAACTCGATTGTACCTCTATTTTGGAACATAGTCAAGAAATTAAAAAGATTCTTTTATATTTTGATAGAGTCTGGAGCTTTCATAGTTAACATGCCAGCGAAGTTAGATCTTCAACATAGATATAAGATATCGTTAAGCCAGACATAGTCACGGCCAGATTATGGTAGAAGTTTGAATTGAATGACTATAATAAGTAAAAAGATATGTACCTGACTATCTGGACACCAGATGGAAATAGTAGTAACTTCTTGTTTATTTAATCTTCTGATATTACAAAGAGAGATATTAGAGAGAGAGGGGAGAGTGTTTTCAAAGAGAAAAAAAATACTTGATGCCTCTATCTGAGAATGAGGCGCCTATAAATAATAGAAAAGAGAATCTTGCACAGTAATATACGGGGCCCTGTGCATAGTGTTTTTACTGTTACAATAGAGATTTTTATCAAATAGTCATGTCATGTTTTTATGTCATGGCTTGTCTTTTCCTTTCCATTTTTTTATGAAGGATTCGGCTTTTTCAATCTCTTCTTCTTCTATCAGAACTTCTGGTGGTTGTGAATCAGTAATATCTTCTGTGTTTGCGTCTGTGCTATTCATTGAGGCATCCGAATTTTGCTCAACAGTTTGAAGTAATTTATCTCGAACTTCGGATAAATATTCTTCTATCAATTGCATTTTATTTCCTTCATGGGCAGAAATT
>NW_025890073.1:18640-23911 GCF_002878395.1 Capsicum annuum | reverse complement strand
CAAAACGAGTAAAGTATTGATTGAGAAATTGTTGCATATTAGTCACTCTATTTATTAGTATCCTAATTTGACACTGAATATTCAAATCTCTAAATCCGGTAGAATACTACAATTGGTCCAGTATTAAATGATGAAATACATGTAATTTTGACGTGTCTTATCTTTATATCACGAGTTTAAATATTATTCACCATTGTATATAAAAAAAAGGTTATTCGACTATGAATAAATTTCTTTTAAAGAATCAATTGATGACCTGGCCAGGTTAATATTATATTTTACTTATTAATATATCTTAAGCTGTAATATTAATGGTGGAAATATCTTCATACTTTGCGATAACTTAATCCTTATCTTTCACTCTTTTTTTTTTCATTAGATAGTTTCATATCCGCTTTATATCTTGAATTATAATAAGTGTAAACAACATAAATCTCCTAGACAATGAAAATAATTACACAAAATTCCTTCTTGTTTTCTCTCTCCCTTTTTTTGCAAACATACTCATACATTCGGTCACATATTATACATTGGTCGAATGTATGATGTAACAGCTAATCCTATGTTTAAGGTAAGAGAATCTTTAATTATTTTACAGTTCCTTAATTAAAGACAATAATTAGCCAACATTAAGTCATTTATTGATAGAACATGTAACTGATATTTGAATTTTAAAAATTTTGTTATACATAATTTTTTTCCCTATGATTCACGATCTGGAAAGCCAAAAAACAACCACTTTCTTCTACATCCGTTCTCTAAAACTACCAAATCTTCTTCTACATATGTTCTTCAATACTAGTAAAATCTATATGAATATCCCCATATTGTTGCGACATTCTGGAATTTAGGAGTCAGAAATTAGTTATACGTCATACAAAAGTGACGCAATAGTAATTTCGGTAAATGCGGACGAGTCGATCACACCCACAGGACTTGCGGTTTCTTTCCAAAGGAATCATGAAGAATATAATATGGTTTTCTATGTGAGGATACTTTGAATCGTTTTGATTGTATAAATATTTTTTATTAGATTTTTTTTTTGAATGCTGGAGCAAGTAATTTATATTTTTTTATTGATTATAGATGTTAATTTCTTTAACCAATGATTTATATTAGTATAAAAATTTTAAGCTTTTTTCCTATATCATAGTTCATAACCATATAACTTGAAGTTAGAACACTATTATAAAAGCACATTAAATATGTAACTTACTCTCTATAGGAGTAAGTAATTGTTGAAACGCACGGTGTATTATACTATTGTACATTAATAGCTAATGTGTAATAAATGTATGATATGGCATTATACATTTTTAACATGTATGAGGTTAGAAATACAATAACGAAATTTAACTGAATTCAATTTTGTTTTTTAAATTATACACAGTATCATTCCAGTAAATTTATGAATGTATAATATGTTTTTATACAGTCAAATCAATGTATAATAAATGTGTGCCTTTCCAGTAAACGTTTGAATGTATAATAAGTTATAAATTCAAAGCAACGTATAGTGATATTGTGTCATTCCAATAGACTTACGAATGTATAATATTTGATTATACATTCGTATCAATGTATGATATAGCATATACATTATAAATGTGCATGGTATTAACAATTTCTGTAATTTTTTTACAAGTAATAAATATTTTACAACATGTATGCTGTTATGCAATACGTACCTTTGAAATGTATTAGTCTTTAGTTCAATGTAAGATTCACTTATAAGCAAAGGTGCGTAACAGGAAACATACTATGTGTTCAAAATACAATGTCAGATTAATTAGTAATATGTTGTTTTAATCATTAACAAAATAAGTGAAAGGAAAATTCAGTAAGTACCATGAATCAGTTAGTAACATTGCAGTAGTGTCTCAGTGACTAAAAAGCATATTCTCATAAGATGAAGACATCCATAAATGTAAATTAACATCCAGAAAGTAATCTTTGAATTCGTTTAACATCAACCATAAAACTAAGATTTAGTTGATTCAATTTCGACTTTTATTAAACAATGCTACTCTAAAATAACAATTGCACTTTCATCAATTTCTTGGAACACACTATTCCTTGTCCAAGGAGGATCGCCATTATCACTCGTGTACCCTTCATTTGTCTTTTCTACTCCGTGATGCCACAGTAATGAAGCATAGTGTAAACGTTGACTTCCAACATCAAACACGCATGAATGCACTTGCTTCCCTTCACTTAATATTTCTGCATAAGCAGCAACAAAGACGCCACAGTCCCTAATTTAAAAAAAAATAAAAATGAAGTAATAGTAAGTACATTAATTTAAACATAGTTATACATTATAAAAAAATTGTAATTTACTTACAAACTTTCAGATGCTTGCTGGGGTATGTTTTGAACCTATTCAACATTAAATGCGTTTTGATTGACATGTATGATGGTAGCTTATACATTTAAAAAATGTAATATCGGATATACTTATACATCTCAAATGTAATATCGAATATACTTAAACTACAGACAGACATGTATGATGGTAGCTTATACATTTTTAAAAAATCTTCTTTAATGAATAATGTCAACTTATACAATAATCTTCTTAACTGCCCCTTTTATGTACATCTTCTTATTGTATAATATAATGGAGTATAAAGCAGAAAACTAATATTATACATTAGTCTAAAAAATAAACTAATGTATAATCAAATAATATAAATGTATAATATCAAATATGCCAGGAACAAAACCAACGAACATATTTTGTTCTTGAGCATCTAACTGACTAAGTCCTAAACTAAAGATAGGACGAGAATCCATTACCAAATTTATACTATATTGATTAAGCAATCGCAACAATAAACAAGAAGTTCAAAGATCTGACTTGTATTAAATGAAAAAAAAAATAGAAAAAATCAACTAATAAACTAGAATGAGATTGCAAAATAAGATAATTTCATAAAAATCGACATGCAACCAAACAAGAATCTGAATAAGAACCAACAACTTTAAAACAAAAATAAAGATCTGACTTTTAATAAATGGAAAAAAAATAATATTATCGAACTATCACATTTAAATGGATTTGCAAAAGTAATTAATTTCATAAAAAACAAAATGCAATAAAAAATCGACCCAGATTGTGATTTGGAAAAGTTGAAAAAAAAAACTAAAAATTATTGAAAAAAATCAATATATAAGTTTAATAAATGTTTGAAACTTACAAATTGGTAACCTTTAAGTATACGATTGCTTGAATTTGAGCGTGAAAAAAGGTATTCAATAATGGAGGAACAATCGGTTGTTTAATGGAAGAAAAAAATGGAGCAAATATGAAAAAGAGAGAAAGTAAATGGGAAAGAGAGAGAAAGTAAAGAATTGTTTAATGGAAGAAAAAAAAAGAGTAAATATGGGAAAGAGAGATAAAGTAATGATAAAGATTTTTTTTTGATGTATAAGAGGAATGAGAGAGAAAGTAAAAAACTAGGGGATTTTAGTAATAAGTTTGGGATTTGTGTAATTAGTTTGTTAATATGGGGTGTGTTTTAATAAGGTAAAGTTAGTTTGTGTATATATGTAATTTTTAGTTATAATAATTATGAAAAGATATTTATGTTAGAGTTTAAGTTCTGTGCACCATCTGTGCATAAAAAATCTACACTAATAGCTAACTTGACCTGCTATTGCAGGTTGCCCAATTATTTACATAAAAATTAAAAAAAGAAAAAATTAGGTAACCTCCAATAGTAAGTCAAGTTCACCTGATAGTGTAGAATATTTTCTACACTAACGATGCGCAAAACTTAAATTCTTTATGTTATGCATATAATTAATAAATTCCCATCTCCTTTTTTTTTTAGCGGATGTTTCATATTTGTTTTATGTCTTAAGCTATTATAATAGTCCATGCGCTATCCCGATGGGTCTTTGATTTGCTCCTATCCTAGCTTTATAATCCACCAGTCTTCTCTAGTTTTTGAAAACCCTTCGGGGGCCTAGCCCTCTTTTCCCACCTGGGTGTGAAGTTCAATGCCTTCCATCATTGACGAACACCTTACATAAGACAAAGAAATGAAGAGCCTATGCCACATATAGACTATAGTGAACTACTTATAACATACTTGTCTTTTCCTATCAAGGCCATGGAAATCCACTTGCCACCTGTGCAGTCCCTTCTTCGATTCGAATGTGCTTTGAAATTTTGGAAGATAATAATTTCAGAACACTATAATTTAAGATGAAGCATTGGAATCATGCCAAGAATGACCAAAATTCTAATAAATATCATATTCTATGCGATAAGGTTGGTACATTGTCGTCCTATTGTTCTTCTTTATCATTCGATAGCACTTACAGATTGAGATATGACTTGAATAGTGATGACTATAAGATTAACAACACGTATAATGGTTGCAACCCACATAGTAAAACCCTTTGACATTGATAGCCATCCACATGACATTCACAATCGTGTATGTTACTTATTATCTAGACTCTTCGACATTTCATCATGGCACATTTCATTGGATCATTATAGATATTGTAACTAAGTATCTGTCAAGTGGGTCAGGCCGGGCCAACTCGGAACCGATCCTATAAAATTAACCGGGTTGTGAGCCGGGTCTAGGTTGGGGTTAAGTGGGCCGGGCCGGTCCGGGCTCAACAGTAAAAATTTCAAAAATCACCCTAACCCGGCCCACTTAGGTCAAACCCGGTCAAAACCGGTTAAAAATCCGGTCAAACCCAGTCAAAACGTAAAAAAAAAAAACTTTTTTCAATATACACAATATATACCCACCTATATACATTTTAAATACGTTAAACAATATATATACACTATATATATAGTATATACTACATTAGAATTTAAAAAATATATACACATATACACAATTACACATATATACGCACCATTCAATATCTACGACTATACGTACTACTTTAAATAAAACATATACTTCAAAATATATGTACTACAATATATATAAGTATATATATATATTATAGAGTTATATACTAATTTATAAAACATATACACATGTATACATTAAATTTACACGTCTAATTAAGATATATACACAAATATACGCACCATTCAATATATATGTACTAGTTTAAGTAAAACATATACTACAATTTATGTATATACTACAATATATATATAGTTATATACTAATTTACAAAACATATACGCATGTATACAATACATATACATGTCTATAAAAGATATATAGACAAATATACGCAACATTCAATATATATGTACTAGTTTAAGTAAAACATATACTACAATAT
>NW_025890073.1:15561-18540 GCF_002878395.1 Capsicum annuum | reverse complement strand
TGTATACATTAAATATATACGTCTATAGAAAATATATACACATATATACTACAATATATATGGTTTTATACTAATTTATAAAACATAAACATATGTACACATTAAATATACACTTTTATAGAAGATATATACACAAATATACGCACCATTCAATATATATGTACTAGTTTAAGTAAAACATATACTACAGTATATGTATATACTACAATATATATATAGAGTTATATACTAATTTATAAAACATATACACATGTATACATTAAATATAGACATCTATAGAAGATATATACATATATAAATAAGACATATGCTACTTAATATAATAAATTAATAATAATAATTGGTAGTAAATTAATAATATATTACAAGTAAGTTTTAAATTTAAACTAAAAATTCATTTTAAATCATTAAATGAAAAAAAATTATAAAGTAAGGACTAAGGAGGAGTGAATGAATGTTGAATTTTATTGATTGCGATTTGCGAAATGATCCAAAATTTATAATTTACATGAATTAAAAATCTACAAATTATGCATCATTTTTTTCAACTCATTCATGTTAATATTAACGGAAACTTGAATAGGATAGTCAAAGTCAACGGGGGTAAAATCATGCATTGGTCTTGATTCTGCTGAGTTCTCCCATGAAGGCATAATTTCTTCACGTTTCAGCTCATCGCTCGGCTCCGGTTCCATTCATTGGTTTCTTCTTTCCGCTCTGATCCAATCTCTGAGGCAAACAAGACCATTCATTGCATTTCTTCCCAATGAGTGTCGGTTGTCTCCAAGCTGTTGTTGTCCCTGACTAAAGGCGCTCTCTGATGCAACGGTTGAAATTGGAACATTCAAGATGTCTCTAGCTAATCTTGAAAGAACGGGATATTAAGTTTCACTCCAACGTGTTGATCCGTCGTCTGCGATCCTCTGGCGGCGATCGAAGATAATATTTTAGCTCTTCCCGATAAGTTGAGGTGTAAGTTCTCTCATCAACACTGTTCCAACAAGGTAAATCATAAAACGAATCCGAAAAATCACTATGTGCCGGCCTTTTAGAAGATAATGGCTCCTCGGGAGGATGAGAAGCGACAGTTGGAGTGATATTAGTAGGTCCGGCTAGGTCAAATAAATCAGCATAGTGATTATATAATTTTTTTATGTATCCATTCGCATCATTCATAGTCGTCCACAAATAAGCTTCTACTTTTTCAGATTCAGAATCATTGTTAGTATTTATTTCTAAGTTAGCATAAATAATAGTACTAAAATGGCACATAGTATTATATTTAACGCACGAATTTAACATAACACCAACCAAGTAAATAGGGGGAATCGAAAAAAAATGTTATTTAAATTTAGTAAACATGGCATCAACAACTTCTTTATAACCATCTTCATTTTTATATTCTTTAAGCAAACCAGAAATATTGGCTATATATCCCAAAATATTACAAACAGTAGGATAATACGCACCGGAAAGTTCAACCGTAGCTACATAAAATTTTTCTAAAAACTTAACAAGATCATTAATTACAACCCAATCAGAATCATGTAGCATGCAATCAGCAAAATCAGTAAATGAACCGCAATGTTGGTTAAAAGCTAGTGTAATAGGAACTCTATATTTATTACAAGTTTTTAAAAAATCATATGTACAATTCCATCTAATATCAATTTCCTCAGGCATCAATATCGGTGCAAGTCCATTTTCTTGACATTTAATTTTAAATTCTCTAATTTTTTTTTCCGATTATTTCCTTGAATAAAACCAATAGGAAGACGATTTTTTTCAATATAAAGCTCAAAAAATTCACGACCATCTTTTACAATTAAATTATATATATGACATGCACATTTAATATGAAAAATTTCATGCAACGATGGAGATAGCATAGATTTTAATTTTTTATAGGAGTCTTGTTGTTAGAAGCATTATCAAAAGCAATACATAAGATTTTATTTTCGATACCATAAAATCCAGCAACTTTAACAATAGAATCAGCAATAAAATCTCTAGTATGTTTATGGTTTTCATCATATAAAAAAGCAAGAATACGTTTTTGCATCACAAAATTACTATCCATCTAGTGACAAGTAACGGTTAAATAATCATTTTTATTTACAGCACGGCCTAGATCAGAAGTTTGAGACAATCTACATTGAATATTTTTTAACAATGTTGATAATTAAAAATAATATTGTGAATGAAGTCTAAAAATATCAGATCGACAAGTACTTCTAGGAACACCATTAAACATAGGATTATAAATAGCATGAATATAATGAATAAAGGCATCAGAAGAAGGAAAACTAAAAGGCATACAACCCACAGTTACCATTTTAACTATTTCTTTCCGATCTCTTAATTTATTATACTTCTTCGTTACCTGATCGGTTGCTGGGTCCATTCTAGTTTGCGTTGGCCCATCAACATCCCCACCACCTCGTGCAATTTCTAACTCTCTTTTGTGAACATCACCTATATGTCTCATTAACGTACCCATATCTCCTTGCTTGCCTCCACTTTTATTTTTATATATTTGTTGACAAAGATTGCATTGCACTTCAATATCTGATATACGTTCAAAAAATTGTCTAACGTTAGTATTTCCTACTGCGGATGTCTCATTAATATTTTCATCATCTTCGTCTAAATTAACCGCATCTACTTCATTTTTCTTCTATACCGTAATTTTTCTGAGCTTCTACATAATCCATTTTGTGAGTACCTACACCTATTTCTTCCTCAAAAGGTGTACCAAGCGGTACCGGAGGCGAAGACACACGGGTATATCTACTACTTGAAGTACCTCTACCACTAGTAATTCGCTTTTTACTACCACTACCGCTTCCGGGACAAACAATTTTAACACCTTTAGTAGCGATGTTTCTTAATTTATCCATGGTATAAATTAAATTAAACTAAAAAAATTCAAAATACACAAATATAATAAAATTAAATATTCAACAATTAATACAATAA
>NW_025890073.1:10572-15461 GCF_002878395.1 Capsicum annuum | reverse complement strand
TATGGATAAATTAAATTAAACTAAAAAAATTCAAAATACACAAATATAATAAAATTAAATATTCAACAATTAATACAATAAATAAAAATTAAACGTAAGAGATGGAACGACAATACCAAATTTCGAAAGTATCTGAAGGTTGCGAATTTAGAAACTTGCACTCGTACTTTGTAAACGCAAAATTAAAAATTTAAAGTGAGAACTTTAGGAAATTAAATATATTGAATATTTAAGAATTGAGAATTGAGATTTGAGAGAGAATGAGATTTTGAGAGAGTGAAAAATTGTGTGAAAAATGATTTGAAGGTGTAGAGTATTTATAGAATTTATTTTGGGATTAAAAAATTATTTTAAAAGTAATTTTTTTTAATTAATGGGCCCAAACTAGCCGTTTGGACCCAAAAACGGCTATATAGTCGTTGGGCCAACGGCTAGTTTGACCTAAAATCCCAAATTTTCAAAAAAAAACTATTCTGGGCCAAGCCAGTTTACCGACATGCGTGGATCGAGGTTGGTCTGGGCCGGGTTAGCCAGGCCCAAATTTTTTAAAAAAACTGGTTAGGGATCCGGTTCTCTAAAGCCCTTGGGCTTATCGGGCCGGTTCGGGCTGGGTCAGCCCGACCCACTTAACACCCTCTTCTTTTGATATATCAAATGATGTTTTGCTAGTGAGAAGTGATATTTGGGGAAGAAAGAGACAGTCTTCGTACTTTTGGAGAATTAAGAAACATAGATTTCAAGGAATCTTTATTACTTATATTTGTATTGGTATTCATATTAAAATACTAGTAAAATAATACTTATTAATAATGAAATATAATAGAAATAATAAAGTTAATATTAGTATGTTGGCAATATGTCAAGGAAAATAGTAGGTCGATAATTTTTGTTTAATGGTAAATTTTTAGTATATCCTTATAACTCTATTTTATAATATTTGATAAGCTTTTTTTAGCTGAATCCCAGCAATCGTATCCATACTCGAATTTACACCCTCAAATCTTAAAATTTAAATTTTGACGAATTCGACTCTCAAATCTGCACCCATCATGAATACCCGCACCCGAGGCCGAGCAACTTAGGATTGACCACGCTAGTTATGGTTCCAACATATTCAATAAAACTCTTTCCCTAATTAAAGAGTGGTTCTTGGAGAAGTATCTGTCACCTTCCTCGTGGCTTTCACAATAGTTTATGTGCTCATGACAAAATTGCATTTGTTCTTGGCGGATTTCACATGGTTGATTTCATTAGATCAGTAAGGATATTTTATCCTAAGTATTTTATGGTTTTATTTAACATATAAAATGAAGCATATGGAGAGATACCACTAATTACGAGAGGGAATTTATGATATTTCGAATTACATGAATCACCTGAACACGAATTCCTCCTAAGATCTGGTGTTTCAGTATTGTGTTCTGGCTAATGAAAGAATATGATGTCAAAGAAGTCGTGGACTAAATTATTTACTCTACGAGAGATCAATCTTTATCCAGAGGTACCGGTATATAGGTTTGCTCAGTGGCAGAGCCAGAATTTTTAATGAGCGGGTTCTGAAGTAAAATATACGGACTAGTCGAAGGGGGTTCAACATCTACTATGTATAGATAAAAATATTTTTGATCATATAAAAATAATATAATTTTTCGACGATGAACCCCCTTAAATGTATGTGGCTCCACCACTGGGTTTGCTGATGTTTGTTTAGGACATCCAAAGGACCATATGGAGTGTTACCTACGAGGGGCATCACCACTCAAGTAGTTTGTTATACGGAAAGCTTGATCTCTCCAAAATTAATTACTTGCTTAGTAGTATTTGCTTATGATCGGAGTATCCTCCTCATGCTTGCTGCAACAATTTATTCTTATAAGTTATATTAACTTGTCAATGTTTGGTTTCGAAATTATGTCATTGCTTATTTCATGTCACAACATGCCCAGAGCCGTTAAAGCGTTATACGCAGTTCATATCACTATCACAGATTGGGATAGCCAAATTTAGAAATATGAGGAAAGATCATTTGGCCATTGCCTTTGCAATAAGCTCCTCCTCATATCAAGTTTATGGTTTCTCATTAAACACATGATCATTAGGAATTAGGATCATTAGGAGGAGCTTATTATTATATACTTATCTAATCACTAAGGTCGAGTTTCGTCCTTGCCTGATGGTGAATCTTGTAGTAAAGTTTATTTCTGCCTTTACAATTCGAGGATCGATCTCCTTTTGGCCCCACTAAATCGAAGTGACCTTACAATTAGGTTTATTAAGGTCTCGAAACATTTGTGAGTCATATTCAATATGTTAAGGACATTTTTTTACCCTTTTTCGTAATTAAATTAACATGGAGTGAGTAATTTTTTTTTTCAATCTAAGCTCGGATTTGAAGTTGTAATCATTAGGAATATCCAAATTCTTTATAGATTATGAATCTTTTTTCTATCTCCAAATAAAAAATTTGAGAAATTCTTATAATCTCAACACATTAAGCAAATTCATCAGAAAAACAAAGATAAACATAATTATACTGCAATTGCATTAATCACCATATATACTTTTCAAAGAGGGTTTCAATTTCCCCAACATTTATAAATTATTCATTAAGAAGTAAATCGTTGATTTGACAATTTGTATAACAATTCATATACTAACAACAAATCATAAAGAGCTTGTATCCTCCTATAGTTACAATTATTTTTTCTAGATAATTTTTTTTAATTGCTGGCAGTATCACATATATATTCTAAGATCATCCCAAACACTAAATTCACCCAACAAAAACCCATAATTATCCACAATTGGAACTCCCAATTTATGTGAATATTTCACTTCTTGATTTTCTGAAATTTTCACCCAAGTCCCCATCATTAATTCTTCATTACTTTCTTCAACCCCATTTGATGTATTCGTATTCTCATCAACACTCACTGACGATTTTTCTTCAAACTCATCAGTAACATAAGATTCTTGATCAGATTTTTTAGAAATCTGGCTATTTTTTGCACTTTTACCCATCACTAATTCTTCGAATTCAAGCTTCTTAGACGCGTAATTTTTTGAAGCGTCTTCAGCTGTAACAAAAGTACCCAACCAAATCATTTTCTTGTTCAATGGGTGTTTAATTTCAGCACAAAATTTCCCATTTTTTCTCTTACGTACCCTAATAGGGTACAATCTGACACAAGTATTCTTTGATATTCTTTTGTAGGATTTCATGATCAAAGTTTTGAGAGGGAAAAAAGGGGCAATTTCTGTAAATAACAAAGTATAAAAAAAGCTTGGGATGTGAAGAAAAAAAGAATAAATAATGAACACATATATAGGAGTAATTAGAGAACCAATTAAGGAAACTTTAATTCTCTTTATATTTGGAAAAGGATTCAACAAAATGAGTAAAGTATTGATTGAGAAATTGTTGCATATTATAAGTCATTGTATTTATTAGAATCCTAATTCGACACTGAATATTTAAATCTCTAAATTTGATAGAATACCACATTTGGGAGTTCAGAGCCTAAAAGTTAAGTTTTTTGGAATAAGGTAAACTCACCATTTTACCTTACATTCTAACATTTGCACTGACGACGCTAACTTCTTAATAAACAAGGTAAACACCTGTATTTACCTTGTCCCTTTTGGAATTTTATAGTATTGGGGTGCTCTTTTGAAATTTTGACTAAAAAAACTTGCCTTTTAGGCTCTGGACTCCCACATTTGGTCCAGTATTAAATGAAATATAATTAATTTTGACGAGTCTTATCTTTATCTCACGAGTTAAAATATTATTCACCATCGTATATAAAAAAAGGTTATTCGACTATGAATAAATTTCTTTTAAAGAACCAATTGATGGCATGGCCTGGTTAATATTATATTTAACTTACTAATATATCTTAAGCTGTAATAATAATGGTGGAAATATCTTCATACTTTGCAATAATTTAATCCTTATCTCTATTTTTTAATCATCCGATATTTCATATCCGCTTTATATCTTGAGTTACAATAATTATGAAAAGATTTTTACACTCTATATAACTAATAAATTCATACTTCTTTTTTTTTTTCAGTGGATGTTTAATATTTGTTTTATATCTTAAGCTATTATAATTGTGGAAAGTACTTTATGTTATGTGAATAATTAAATTTTTTTCTCATTTTTTCACTCGATATTTCATATCATTTTGATGCCTCAACTAGTTTGTATTTAAGTTGTGTCTGATTATCTTTTCGTTATTTATATTTTAGGTTGAACTAAACTACTATAATTCATTCCTGCCTACAAATTAGTTGACAATGTTTACAAATCTTACAAACAGAAGTTAATATATTTATATTTATTGTATATTCACTTAGAATGATTTTAAAAAAGGACGTACTACTTATCGAGAATTGTAAAATCGTAGAATAAAGATCATTAAAAGAAAAAGCATCTTCTGAAGATTTTTTTCATTCTCAATGCTCGAACTCCGGTAATATAATATAAAAGTTTTCATAAGGAAACTAAGTTAAGTTTCCATCGAGTGTATATCTTTTAGCTTTTATGTATGAACGAATTGAGATAAAATAAGATGGGAATATCAATTAAAACACGGCCCTTCATAATTAAGTACTATAAATTATATTTTAAGAGAGTCTTTCATGTTTTCTATTGGTTATTATGATGTTAGTAAAACAATATCTTTGGAGCTTTCAATGTTTTTCAATATATGTATCCCAATTTTATAATCAATAAAAGTAGAAAAATATGAACTTTAATGCGAACCTCAAAATAATTATGGAGTTGTTCAAACACCGGAATTTTATAAATGAACATTAAGAAAATAATTAAATATTATTTTTTGCATTTCATTTGAATTTGTAAATCTTAAACAATTTTTGAA
>NW_025890073.1:0-7572 GCF_002878395.1 Capsicum annuum | reverse complement strand
ATGCATGCTGCAACAATTTATTATTATAAGTTATATTAACTTGTCAATGTTTGGTTTCAAAATTATGTCATTGCTTATTTCATGTCACAACATGCCTAGAGCCGTTAAAGCATTATACGCAGTTCATATCACTATCACAGATTGTGTTAGCCAAATTTAGAAATATGAGGAAAGATCATTTGGCCATTGCCTTTGCAATAAGCTTCTCCTCATAACAAGTTTATGGTCTCTCATTAAGCACATGATCATTAAGATCATTTGAGGATCGATCTCCTTTTGGCCCCACTAAATTGAAGTGACCTTACAATTAGGTTTATCAAGGTCTCGAAACATTTGTGAGTCATATTCAATATGTTGAGGACACCTTTTTTTACTTTTTTTCGTAATTAAAATTAACATGGAGTGAGTAATTTCTTTTTTCAATCTAAGCTTGGATTTGAAGTTGTAATCATTAGGAATATCCAAATTCTTTATAGATTATGAATTTTTTTTCTATCTCAAAATGAAAAATTTAAGGAATTCTTATAATCTCAACACATTAAGCAAATTTCATCAGAAAAACAAAGATAAACATAATTATACTACAATTGCATTAAGCAGCATATATACTTTTCAAAGAGGGTTTCAATTTCCCTAACGTTTATAAATTAGTCATTAAGAAGTAAATCGTTGATTTGACAATTTCTATAACAATACATATACTAACAACAAATCATAAAGAACTTGTATCCTCCTATAGTTATAATTTTTTTTCTAGACAATTTTTTTTTTAATTGCTGACAGTATCACATATATATTCTAAGATCATCCAAAATACTAAATTCACCCAACAAAAACCCATAATTATCCACAACTGGAACTCCCAATTTATGTGAATATTCACTTCTTGATTTTCTAAAATTTTCACTCAAGTCCCCATCATTAATTCTTCATCACTTTCTTCAACCCCATTTGATGTATTCGTATTCTCAGCAACACTCATTGACGATTTTTCTTCAAACTCATCAGCAACACAAGATTCTTGATCATATTTTTCAGAAATCTGGCCATTTTTTGCTCTTTTAGCCATCACTAATTCTTCGAATTTATGCTTCTTAAACTCGTAATTTTTTGAAGCGTCTTCAGCCGTAACAAAAGTACCCAACCAAATCATTTTCTTGTTCAATGGGTGTTTAATTTCAGCACAAAATTTCCCATTTTTTCTCTTACGTACCCCAATAGGATACAATCTGACACAACTATTCTTTGATATTCTTTTGTAGGAGTTCATGATCAAAGTTTTGAGAGGGAAAAAAGGGGCAATTTCTATAAATAACAAAGTATAAAAAAAAGCTTGGGATGTGAAGAAAAAAAGAATAAATAGTGAACACATATGTAGGAGTAATTAGAGAACCAATTAACCAAACTTTTATTCTCTTTCTATTTGGAAAAGGATCTAACAAAACGAGTAAAGTATTGATTGAGAAATTGTTGCATATTATTAGTCATTGTATTTATTGGTATCCTAATTTGACACTGAATATTCAAATCTCTAAATTTGGTAGAATACCACATTTGGGAGTGCGGAGCCTAAAAGGTAAGTTTTTTGGGATAAGGTAAACTCACCATTTTACCTTATAAGGTACACTCACTATTTTACCTTACATTCTAACATTTGCACTGACGACGTTAACTTTTTAATTGACAGGGTATGTTTACCTTGTCCTTTTTGGAATTTTATAGTATTTGGGTGCCCTTTTGAAACTTTGACTAAAAAAACTTGCCTTTTAGGCTCCGGACTCCCACATTTGGTCCAGTATTAAATGAAATACAATTAATTTTGACGATTCTTATCTTTATCTCACGAGTTAAAATATTATTCACCATTGTAAATAAAAAAAGGTTATTCGACTATGAATAAATTTCTTTTAAAGAATCAATTGATGACATGGCCTGGTTAATATTATATTTAACTTACTAATATATCTTAAGTTGTAATAATAATGGTGGAAATATCTTCATACTTTGCGATAATTTAATCCTTATCTCTATTTTTTTATCATCCGATATTTCATATCCGCTTCATATCTTAAATTATAATAATTATGAAAAGATTTTTACACTGTGTATAACTAATAAATTTATACCTCTTTTTTTTTTTCAGTGGATGTTTCATATTTGTTTTATATCTTAAGCTATTATAATTGTGGAAAGTACTTTATGTTATGTGAATAATTACATTTTTTTCTCATTTTTTCACTCGATATTTCATATCATTTTGATGCCTCAACTAATTTGTATTTAAGTCATGTCTGATTATCTTTTCGTTATTTATATTTTAGGTTGAACTAAACTACTATAATTCATCCCTGCCTACAAATTAGTTGACAATGTTTACAAATCTTACAAACAGAAGTTCACATATTTGTATTTATTGTATGTTCGCTTAGAATGATTTTTAAAAAAGGAAGTACTACTTATCGAGAATTGCAAAATCGTAGAATAAAGATCATTAAAAGAAAAAGCATCTTCTGAAGATTTTTTCATTCTCAACGTTCGAACTCCGGCAATATAATATAAAAGTTTTCATAAGGAAATTAATTTAAGTTTCCATCGAGTGTATATGTTTTAGCTTTTAGGTATGAACGAATTGAGATAAAATAAGATGGGAAGATCAATTAAAACATGGCCCTTCATAATTAAGTACTATAAATTATATTTTAAGAGAATCTTTCATGTTTTCTATTGGTTATTATGATGTTAGTAAAACAATATCTTTGGAGTTTTAAATGTTTTTCAATATATGTATCCCAATTTTATAATCAATAAAAGTAGAAAAATATGAACTTTAATGTGAACCTCAAAATAACTATGGAATTGTTCAAACACCAGTATTTTATAAATGAACATTAAGAAAATAATTAAATATTATTTTTTGCATTTCATTTGAATTTGTAAATCTTAAACAATTTTTGAAATTCGGACCTTTTTATACTAAATTAGAATTTTGTCATATATCGAGAAAATCCAACAATTTATATAATAATATGTTCAAATTATTCCCTTAATATCATGGTGGTAGGATGAAGAACCGTTGAATATTTTAACTTGATTTTAAAAACTTTTTTGGAGGAAGAATAGTTGTATATAAAAGGTAAATTTTCGAGCAAAAATAATTTTATCAGCATATCAATCGTAAAATTAAAAATTTTACCAAAAATAATTTAATATATTAAGTTTACCACCCCTTATTCGTCATAATTATATCTTTGGCAGATCCAATACTAACCATCTTGAGATTGCATTTATGTAATTTTTAATTTTATTAAAAGTCCAAAATTATCCAAATGGTTATAGAGCCAATAAATTATCTTATTAGATCATTGATATTGTTGTCTTCTTTTAAAAGAAAAATAAAGAATTTCATCCTTGAAAAGGTTTCTAATCATTCCAATGAAATACTTTTTTTTTTTTCAAAAAAGGTACTTTCTCAATTTATTTATTTTTTGTTAAAAAAGGTACTTTGTCAATTTGTTTAAACGACAAAAATTAAGGAATAACTATTTCCACAACTATCAACCATTGTACTATCAATTATTTGGTACAAATACGATATAAGTATATGGGATAAGAAGAGAAAAAAAAAAAACCTAGGACTTGGACATACAATAATGTGTCGATTGGTTTATAAACAAAGTTGTGCATTAATTAGTAATATAATGATTTTAATATAAGAATTAATAACATAGAAATTGAAATTCAGGAAATTAGTAATGTGTAGTTATCATCAAACAATTGATGTATTAAAAAGTAGTGATTGGTTCGCAGAACTCTTATTTAATTATGACATAGTATTTTTTATTGAATATATAAATTAAAATTTTTTTAGTTCTCAAATTTAAACGGATTAGATTTTTATTGCCTAAAGAGAAAAAATATTACATCATATATAAACTCATTACCTTTCTATTTTTGATTAGCAAAATAATTTGAGTTATACTGAAAGAATGATTTCAAATGTATGACGAAGAACATTATTGCTCGTAGATGGTTCGTGCTTATGCAAAGACTATTTATGCTTAAGCACTATATTTATTTTTGAGACTTCTATTAGTCCGTAGATTTGGATGAATAAAAAATTCAACAAAGCGAAAATTCTCAAAAAGAAGAATAGAAAAATGAGAAGTATAAATATTAATAATACAAAAATTATGCACCATCTTGTTGATTTCTGTATATATATAATGTTTTTGTAAATATATCTACAAATTCAAGAAAAGAATTGCACTCTGAGTTAATTAATATTTCTAATGAATCTTTTTAGCACTACTAATATAAGTTAAACGACATAATCCACTTCAATTCTATCTTCACGTTATACCAATTCTAAATAACTATTTTTGTTATTCACACATTTAATTCATCGTCATTTTAATAAAGTGCATAAATATTAATTTTTTATATGAAAAAAAGCTTAACATATATCAAATATTATTAGTCATCACTCCTTTTCTTTTTTTGTTCTCTTTCATCCCTCCTCTCCTCTTACTCACACCATCGTAGCCATATTTTTTTTTGAGGAATTTGTTGTATTGATTAATCCTCACAGAATGTCATATCTAGTATTTCTACTTTTTATTTTTTTCAATTAAATTAAATTCTCGATCATTTGCTCTGTAAATAACTATCACATTGGTTATATATTGAATTAATCAAATAAATATTACATTTATTAAATATTGAATTCCTCTAGCAGGTTATAAGAAAACATAAATAGTAGGTTGGCTAATTAATGACTTTTGAATTTTTCAATGAAAATAGGTTGTTCTTATTTTTCAGCATTGTTAAGGAAATTAAAGAAATGATATTTTATTTTTTAAAGTTTTTCTAAGTACATATGACTGTTCCTCTGTCAGCGCACTAAGCGGTAGTGAACTGGTCATAGAGTTTGTTCTATTCGTCATAGGCGGGGATCGAACCCCCGACCTCTTGCTTAAAGGACATGGCGCTGAACCACCATGTCAACTCTAGTGGTTAATCACCAATCATTCTTAGCATTTGTTGTGTGCATTTATTGCTATATTTATTTTTGGCTTTTAGAGTACACTATGTAAAAATGAATTTAAAATATAAATAATATAAAAAAAGATAAATAGGAATGTTGATCATAAAAAGATGTCATATCATCTTATCTATATCAAACTTGATATGTATATATAAATTTATTACTATGCACTATATATGTCGATACAATAGATAAATGAAAAGTTTAATAAAATGAACAAGTAAATACTAAGAAAAATAAAACTTCTTCATGCACAACACAATTTCTTCATGTGTATTTAACGGCGAAGTTAGACTTTTAATTATGTGTTCGACTATATCCAATAACTTTGATCCAGACCTTATTATCTTAAGAAATAAAATTTTGAACTCGTAAACTTCAAATCTTTATTCTGTTTCTGCAATATCTCAGAAAATGACAGACATAATTACAATTGCAAAATGCCCATAAGTTATCATACGGAATAAATAATATAATTAATTGTTGGATCAATGCAATTGCAAATAAAAATGAAAAGCAGCAGCAGAAGAAGAACATAAATTTTTATACCTTTCATTAATTTTCATTAGTTTCTTTCTTTTTCACAAAAAATAGAACCTTTTTTTTTGGGGTGGGGGTGGGTGGGTGGGTGGGAGGGGGCACCTTAGCCATCAACCTTACTGTTGTGATTCTTGCTGGTACTCTTTTGACACAATTTATAAGCAGGCAACACCACTCTTCTTCTTCATTAACTATAGAAAATGAAAAGAGAAGAGTTATAAGAAACTGTACAATTAAAAAAATTAAAGTTTCTCATTTAATTGAGTAATTATCTAAGTAGTTTCGAATTTATTTTTCAAATAAGATAAACAAAAGAAAAGAGAAGAAAAATTCAAATAAATAAGAAAAAATATATATAGAAATGAAGACCATAGAGAGATGTTACACCACCTTCTCTATGTTTCTCCTTTATTATTATATGCTAGTGAATAGGTTCGCGCTTTGCGCGATGTGTAATACGTTGTTGAATTTATATAATTTTTTTTATAATATTAAATTTTGATGAGCTATTTTATCGAATGAAGATAAATTATTGAGAAGAAAGATACTTAACACGTAAGAACTTCAACTTGTCATTCACACTTAAATATTTTTCATAAATATTACTCAAGTATTATAAATGATAATATTTATTAGAAATCATAATTGGAAGTAAATCATATACTTAATTCGAGCTCGTCTTACCTAATCTTATTTATTTGTTGTTTTATACCTAATGGGTTAATTATGTAAAAAAAAATATTTATAGTTATTGTAGTGATAAGTAAACGTTATATATAATCAAATATTTTTTTGTGTTACATAAGTTCTCTCATTTGCTATTAATTAGAGAATTTACATAAGTCCTTTCATGTAATCCATTTTTATTTTATTGTTTTTCATCCATTTTTGTTTTACATTTTTCTCCTTTTTTTTTGCATTTTTTCCTACTCTATCCTATTAATTTATCTTATGTTAAATTAAATATTAAAAATCTAAAAACCTCTTAATTTTCTCCATAATCGATATATTAATATATATCTATAAAGGAGAAATAAGACAAGGATGATGTGACACCTCTCTACGGACACCATTCCTATTTATCTTTTTTCTCCTTTTTTTGAATTTTTTCCACCATTTTTTGCATTGATCAATTTGTTTAATAAATAAAAAATTATTATATTTATTATATTCAATTATATCTCATGAGTTACAAAAAAACCTCCATCCATTTACATTCTCTATTTAAGTAACATATCCCTTCAACTTTCTTCTATCAAATTCTTATGACTTGAACAATCTATATATAGGCAATGGTTTACTCATAAGACAACATTGAACTTTGTAGTCATGATAAAAAAAAAAACTAAAAATTGAATCCATCAAATATAAATTCTGAATCCACCTCTTCGTGGTAATGCACCATGTTCTTGAGGTCTTAGACTATGCAAGTAATCAAGAACATGTATATCACCTCCCTTAGCTTCTAAACAACAAAACTTTACACCTACTAACTGCATTTGTTTTTTTTTTATTCAAATTGTAAATATCTCCTTTCACTGGATTTGGTTAAAAAGTAAAATCATAGAGCAATTATGTATACATTTTTCTGTGAAAATTCTTTTGTCACCTTATTGTTTTCATATGTGAATTGTGCTATATTTCAGTACTATTTTGTTAAAGGGAAAAAACTTCCATCTCACAGATCGTGTAGTTAGTTTTCAAATCTCTAAACATTATTTTTTTAAAATGACAAATCTATATACATCTAATGTATTTCAGATTTGGTCGAATCGACTCTCGTAGAACAAAAATGCAATAAAATTTTTAGACGTAAAGAGAGAAAAAAAAAGGTTACACTACAAACATAAAAATTGTTCAGCTTGTTCAATTGGTTTTTCTTTTCAAAGAACAATAACTTTTCTGTCTTCTCTTCTGCCCAAAGAATACTTCTTGCTTCTCTGAACAATATTCTACTATTTGTTTAGATTCAGAAGGCTTGTTATATT
>NW_025890072.1:0-1445 GCF_002878395.1 Capsicum annuum | reverse complement strand
GTGGAGGGATTTTTTGGTAATTGCATGAGAGGTGGTCGAAACCACCTCTTTTATATAATAGAAAAGAAAAGAAATGTTAAATATTATTATTTGTTATCAAAATCAATATAAGAATTTTAATTAATTTAAAAATTTTAAATCTTAAATGCATTGCTTTTGTATGAGCTTAAGATGCATTGAAGGTGCATTGCTTGAAGGTGCATTACTTTGCGTGAGCCTTTACAGTATGAAAAAGTTGTCACATTCACCAAAAAAAATAAAAAATTGTCCTTTATTGTTCCATTAGTTCAGAAAATAACAATCTTTTTTAAATTCTTGAACAGTAAAATTAATATTGAAGGCTCATTACTACTAATGGGCCTTTTTTTTAAATGTAAAGGATTCACTGAAAACTCATGAGAGTAAAGCACTTTCAATTAAATATATTTAGCGCTCCGTCTATATTTTAACATGAAAATTGCACATTGAAGGTGCTTCATTCGCCATGCGTTTTCACCATTTTGATCATAAAAAATCTAACAAACCCATTTGTTGTAACTGTTCCTCATTTAACACTAATTTGATCCAACTCTCCCTTCCTCCTTATATCTTTGAATAGATTGTTATTCCAAATTATGACCATTAATGAAGTTAAATGGTGAAACAGTTTGCTTTTAGCCATGTTAAAACAAGATTCTCAGCAACTGTTGGTGCTAGAGTTGTTATACCTTTACCTTTTTTTCTTTGTTTTGCAACCGTTATATTTTTTTGGCGTGGCTCACTTTCATGCTGATTTAATATCCAAGATTTTCGCACATATCGATTCTTGTTGGCTGAAATGATCAATTCAGTATGGTTTTTATAAGGTAGTTCTGATTCACGATTACGGAATAAGCATAATTAATTCAATTCAAGATTTGGACGAAAAGTTATTTTCTATAACTTTAAGTTAGTGGTAACCTTTGTACGCAGGGGGTGGATTTAGGGCATGGGTGTGGATTCGTGATTTGGTCGAAAAGTTATTTTCTATAACTTCAGTTAGTGGTATAACCTTTATAGGTTTGTAAGCAGGGGGTGGATCTAGGGCATGGGTGTGGATTAGTCATTACTCGGTAACATTGGCATAAATCTTATTTTTGTATTGAAGCATACTCTCTCCGTCTCAAATTATTGATTAAGAAAATAATTAATAACATGTTTATCATAGTAACCCTATTAAATAGTGTTTACATTTTAATTTACCATAATAACCCTATTAAATGAGGTTTACATTTTAATTTGAAGAAAAAGTAATTGATGCAAAGGGTAAAACATGAAAAAAAAATTATCTCTTCTTGATTAATGAAAAAAGATAAGTAAAATGGGAAATCAAATTAGAAAATTTGGGACAAATGGAGTATAAGAATTAGGAAAAGACTTTTTGACCACTAAAATTTGGCCATAATAATAAAAAGCTCTATTCACAA
>NW_025890071.1:0-3270 GCF_002878395.1 Capsicum annuum | reverse complement strand
ATATTCCACAGGCTATATGAAATTTGCCATTGACTCGGCGGGGAAGCGCCTAACCCAAGTGTGCCGCAAGGGTTGGAGTGTTTGAGTCTGATACGCCACACGACACTTAAGCTAGCGTATAATAATATACCCAGATCGGCAAATCACGATTTTGGGCTATGAATTTTCTGAACTCACGCCTTCTTCGGGGACCACCTAACATCTCTTTATGCCCAATTGTTAACCTTTTCTGAACATGTATCATTCTAAAATTTCTTAATCATGAAAGTCTGATAAAATCTGATTTCTGAACTAGTCTGTGTCTGTTATAGCATTTGCCTAGTTAGTATCGGCATACCAAGATTTGCAAGTCCTATTTATGAGCCATAATGCATTAAGCATGATCTTTCATAAAAGTGTAGTTTCAGACCACCCAAACATGTAATTTGCATAAAAGATTTCATGTTCCGAAACTCAAGTCAAAACCATGCAAAAACTTTCATCAAACATATGGTGGTCATGTACTTTTGGAAAAATTATTCACTCTTTCATTATATGTATATTCAACATTTACAACCCTCTCTTTTGTGTTCAAAATCGTATTCCAAATATAGCAAAGTTAAAGCATTTCATATCATGATTTTTCAAGACGTATTTCAAAACAATCTATATCATGTGAAACATGGAAAAATTACATCAAGAGAGGGATTTCATGTAAATCATGCTCTCAATTCATATTTCAAGGAAAAACACATATATACATATACATATAATTTTCAAGTCACTTTGGGGGAAAGCCAAAAGGCTAAAACAATATCATTTAAAGCTGCTAAAACATGAATCTGTACATGAATTCAAAAACCCCTTTCTTAAAACATGATTTAAATGCCCATGAGAATTTAGGAAAACCCCGCGTATCTCTATTTAAGAAATTGAGGGATGATCCTTGAAGCCTACAATGTGGAGATTCCAAATCTCTAATTATCTTCCAAAACCCACGGTTGAATCTTGAGTTATTTGGGATTTTTGTTTGAAACCCTAAGGGGTATTCTTGAGAGAAAATTTGAGAAAAGGATTATATTTTGATGAATTAAGGGCTAAATGTGGTGTTATAGACAACATTTGAATGAGGTGAAATGACTAAAATGCCCCTAAGAAAACAAACAAAGTCGAAACTGTCCGTCAGTTGACAAACTGACAGGCTGAAGTAAAACGGGTATAACTCTTTACTCAGATGTTGGATTTGGATGAAGCTAGTTTCATTGGAAATAAAACTCAAAGAGCTTTCATTTGATAGGTAGCATCTCTCCCAGTTCATTATATTTAGAGAGTTATGATCATTTGAAGTTGACCCTGAAATGCTGAAAACTGGGCAACAGGCTATGCGTTTTGCTACTGTTTTGAAATCCAAATGCAGCCTTATGCGTTCCGAAAAATTTTAAAACTTATCCGCGATGTACTATAAGCTTGTACGATCATAACGCAACTTGAAAATCTAAAAACGAAGGTCGGAAAGGTTGAAAACTTGTATCCCGAAGATTGCCAGCTAAAATGACTCTAAGTGCTCATTATACTTAGAAAAATTTTCAAGTTTTTAAGTCTAAGAGCACTCTATTAAAGGATAATCCATGCACAATTTTTACGGGGTGTTACATTATCTCTGTAATGCCCCGCAATTCGGGCTACAATATAGACCATGATTTCAATGCGTTGTTAATCCCGAAGCCATAAAATCCTACGACAATACGGCATGTTAATTATCGTGTAGCATGTGAAATCCACTCAAGCTTGAATTTAGACCATAGAGGTCCTACAACTCAGGACAAGTCGGTACTATTTTGATCGACTAATTTTTAGTGGACGTTGTAAAGTGTGTCAGTTTTCTTTGACCATGACTCTCTGTATATGTCGAATTAGGGAACCTACTATGTGTCAAATGATAGGTATCGAGTTAGCTTTCCAACGATACCAATTTGGCTAACATCCGACTCCCGAACCAGAAGTTATGACCTTTCAAAGTGATAAGAGACGCCTAACCATACGCCCATGGCCACTCGAAAGCATAGGCGATAGCCTAGGCGGTGCCTATGTGAACATAGGCGATAGCCTAGGCGGCGCCTATGTAAGGAGTTTTAGTGATTTAAACACTCCGTGTTGAGGACAAAGTGGTCCTTTTCCACCATTACTTAGCCCTAAAAAACGAGAATTAGTTTCAAGGACCCCAAAATACATATTCTTTCATCAAAAGTGCTCAAGATTCTCCTTAGGGTTTCAAAAATAAAAACCCAAATAGTTCAAGATTGGACCGTAGATTTTCAAAGACAATTACATATTCAGAATCACCAATCCAAAAGCTTCAAAAAACATCTATTATCCTTGGAAATAGAGGTACGTGGGGTTATCTAAAAATCTCATGGGTGTAGTTTTATGAACATGCATGCTCATAAATGGGGGTTTTCAATCAAATGCTAATATCTTGCTTTCAATATGATTTCTAAGTCATTTTCTTTATGTCATGGGAATTGTTTGCCTATATACTTCAATGGTAGAAACCATGCATATGTGATTTGAGACTTTCCATGGAAGTTGACAAATATGAATGATAAATTGTTTTCAAATTCCCATGATAATGTTGATACTCCATATTATATTGTGATCAACAAAAGAGAGCATGAATTTAAAATAAATATTGTTCACCACTTGTAAATGATGAAGCACCTTGGTTTTTACATGATTATGCATATGTGGATGTGACATTGATGACTTGCAAGTTGGGTATGATGATACCCTTCAAAATACGATATGTGATTGAAAAAAATGAAATTTGAATGCATTGATTTTACATGAGAAAGGTGGATACCCGAAGAAGGCGTTTGAGACACAAGGGCTCATCACTGGAATAACGTGTTTGCCGACAGGAAATATTGGTACCAGGTACTTGACTTCATGTCATTCACAAATTGGGACTATAGGTAGGAGCCCGAGCCAAGTGATCTTGGGCACTATTATTGGGTCGAGACACCATGCTGTGTGGTCTTGAGTGTCTCTCCCTCACTTATACTCTAATCTCGGCAGCAACCAAGGTTTGACAGTTGGTGTAAATTATGTAGGGTATTCCACCTAGCTCAGTTGCATTTCACTACTGTTGATAAAAACTATTGCATTACACCCGTGTGCTTTCAAATGAATTGATACGAAATTACTTTATAATGGATCTCAACTATACGTTGTAAAAATATTATGTTTTGTTTTGATATCTCTGCGTGCCAGTACTTTTGTGCTGACCCCCTC
>NW_025890070.1:48298-71568 GCF_002878395.1 Capsicum annuum | reverse complement strand
AGCATTCGTTTTGTTGCATTTATGTCAAAAATGTCTCTACTAATGATCAACATATCATCCACATATAAATATACAATAACTTGGTGATTTGGAGTGTCTTTAATATAAACACATTTATCAGATTCATTTATTTTGAATCCGTTTGCCAACATGGTTTGGTCAAACTTCGCATGCCATTGTTTTGGTGCTTGCTTTAGTCCATATAGTGACTTGATAAGTTTACACACCTTGTTTTCCTTTCCTGGAATCATAAAACCCTCAGGTTGTTCCATGTAAATTTCTTCCTCCAAATCTTTATTTAGGAATGCAATTGTCACATCCATTTGATGGATTTGAAGATCATATACCGCCGCCAAGAAAATTAACATTCGAATCGAGGTTATCCTTATTACTGGCGAGTATGTGTCAAAGAAATCAAGGCCTTCCTTCTGTTTGAAGCCTTTTACTACAGGTCTTGCCTTGTATTTGTCAATAGTACCATCCTCCTTCATTTTCTTTTGAAGATCCATTTAGAACCTAAAGGTTTATTTCTGGGAGGAAGGTCAACCAATTCCCACGTATGGTTGCTTAAGATTGAATTTATCTCACTATTGACTGCCTCTTTCCAAAAGGATGAGTCTGACAACGACATCGCTTCTTTAAATGTTTGAGGTTCATTTTCTATGAGAAATGTTACAAAATCCGATCCAAATGAATTTGACGTTCTTTGACATGTACTATGTCTTGGATTTTCTTCATTATGTACATTCTCACTTGGTTCATCTTGAGGTTATTTAGATCCTCCGCTAGACTATTTGTGTCTAATTTTATACGGGTAAATGTTTTCAAAGAATTCAGCATTGTCTGATTCAATTATCGTTTTTTCATTAATATCCAGATGTTCAGATTTATGAACCAAAATTCGACATGCTTTACTACTTTTACCATATCCTATGAACACGCAGTCCACCTTTTTAGGTCCTATCTTAACCCTTTTAGGTATAGGAACTTGAACCTTCGCTAGACACCCCCACACTTTGAAATATTTCAAATTAGGTTTCCTTCATTTCCATTTTTTGTAAGGAATTGATTGTGTCTTACTATGGAGAACTCTGTTGAGTATACGATTGGTCGTAAGGATGGCCTCCTTCCATAAGTTTTGCGGTAAACCAGAACTTATAAGTAAGGCATTCATCATTTCCTTCAAAGTTCAGTTTTTCCTTTCCACAATTCCATTAGATTGAGGTGAATACGGGGCCGTAGTTTGATGGATTATTCCATTCTCTATGCATATTTGCGCAAAGGGAGATTCATATTCTCCGCCCCTATCACTTCTTATCATTTTGATCTTTTTGTCTAACTGATTTTCAACTTCAGTTTTATATTGCTTAAATGCATCTGTTGCTTCATCCTTACTATTTAGCAAGTAGACATAACAATATCTAGTGCAATCGTTAATAAAAGTTATGAAATACTTTTTCCCACCACGAGATGGTGTTGACTTCATATCACAAATGTCAGTGTATATTAAGTCTAAGGGATTCGAATTCCTTTCAACAAAATTATAAGGATGCTTTACATACTTCGATTCCATACACGTTTGACATTTTGATTTATTGCACTCAAAGCTTGGCAAAACTTCTAAGTTAATCAGTTTTCGTAACGTTTTGTAATTAACATGACCTAAACGTTCATGCCATAAATCATAAGACTCAAGCAAATAAGATGAATTCAAACTTTTATTCATTTCAAAAGTCATTACATTCATCTTATAAAGGCCCTCCGTGAGATAGCCTTTTCCTACATACATTTCTTTTTTGCTCACTATAATTTTTCCAGAAGCGGTTACACATTTGAATCCGTTCTTATCTAGGAGTGAAACAAAAATTAAATTTCTACATAACTCCGGAACATATAACACATTGTTCAGTGTCAAGACCTTGCTGGAAGTCATCTTTAGGCAAATTTTTCCTGTTCCCTCCACCTTAGCAGTAGCGGAATTGGCCATGTAAAGCATTTCTTCTGCTTGAGCCAGAGCAAATGATGAGAACAACTCTTTTTTTTGCGCAAACATGGCGTGTGGCACCAGAATCCATCCACCATTCGCGTGGATTCCCCACTAAGTTGCATTCCGTGAACATAGCACACAAATCATCATATTCTTGGTTGGACTCAATCATATTCACTTGGTCCTTTTTCTTGCCTTTCTTCGGGGCTTGACAATCTGTGGACTTGTGGCCAATTTTGCCACAATTGAAGCATTTTCCCTTGAACTTTTTCTTAGGCTGATTGCTTCCATGTTCAACTTTCTTTCTTTTCTTCGAGTTGTTTTGGCCATATTCTACAATATGTGCTCCACTCATTGTAGAATTTCCCTTTGACCTTCTTTTGGCAGATTTATTGTCCTCTTCAATATGAAGACGAACGATAAGATCTTCAACGGTCATCTCCTTACGCTTATTGCTACTTGGAAAGCATCATTAACAATTAAACCCTGCTAGGAGATCATGTATGATGAATTGCAACTCCATAGAGACAACAGATTTTCTATCAATCATTTTGAAATCCAGGAACCATACAACAAGGAATTTCTTAATTCTCGCATCTTCCATTTTATATTTCCGTTCAAGTGCCCCTACAGTTCTTTTGATGTCTTGGTTCCACTATAGATATTATAGAGGTCGTCTTGGAGACCACTCAGAATATAGTTCCTGCAAAGGAAATTCGAATGTTTCCAAGCTCCTACAATAATGAAGCGGTCCTTGTCCGAGGTTCTCTCAGGCACCTCGGGAGCGTCTTCGCTAGTGAACCATTGTAGACATAAAGTGGTGAGGTAAAAGAACATCTTTTGTTGCCACTGCTTGAAGTCGATGCCAGAAATTTCTCGGGCTTCTCCACGAGTGCCATCGTTGGCGAAGCATTTGTGCGACTTGATGTGGCAATATTATTTTCCCCCATAGACGTTGTCGCATCCATCATTTGACTTTCAGTTGTCATTTTTCCTATCACCACAACACAGAAAATTCGTATTTTTTAGAATACTATTAATAAAGTTAAATAACTTTAAACTCTTCTTCTTGTTTCTAGTTAACGATGAAGTTTTTATTACTTTGAATCGTCAACCAGGTGAACCTTAACTTGTGATGAAAATTTTATGTCTTCTAATCACTAGTTAAATTCAAGCGGAATAGAAAGCCTAAGCTTTAATCTCCAAAAATAAGCAATACAGATTCTGTAAGCTTTAATCTCCATAATATATTAGGGTATACAGAATTTGTATATTGCAACAACAACAACTTCAACTCGAGTTCAAGTATGAACAAGAACACAATGAAGTATCAAATACCCTCAACACAAGATCAAAATGACCTTTCCAAGAGGTGTATTTATTTTCAAAAAATAAAGATGAAACAGAAATAGCTAAGGCCAAGTCGTCCGAATTCACGAACTTTCCTTAAGGAATAATTCCCCTCACTGTACCCGAGGTTATGAAATCTTCCTCCCAGGATAAAATGGCCTTCAATCCGACTTTAGTGGTACCTCAAATAGGCGGATTCTTCGAACACACTCATGGTTTGAATGATCACACTTAGAGTATTTTTAAGATAAGAAGAAAGTTTTTTAATCCGAAAATTTCTGTCACTAAACCTGTGAATGAAAGTAGGTTTATATAGCCAAATGATGCCTCTTCTAAAAAGAGACAAAGGTTCATTTAAAAGGTACTACCTTTTCTGAAAATTCATGTCCATTCGGCCAAATAGTGTGACTGCTCTTAAACAGGCATGTCATTTCGTGAATAAGTGTGTCAGTTCAATGAAGTGTTGCAGCAGTTTGTGAAGCAGTGCAACTATTCATGTAAATAGTGCTACTGTTCACATAAAACAATGCTACTATTCACGTGCGGTTCTGAAACATTGCATCTACTGAACGTTTTGCAACAGGTCACTGCATATGCATATGAATGGAGTCCAAATCACAGAAAATATTTCCTGTGTTTTTCACATTCAGGTCAGATTTTCGTCAAATAAAATTTGTCCAAAAAGATAGATCTCATCGATCGATCATTTGACCAAATCCAAATCCAAATCCAAATCCGAAGCCGAGCGAGCGACGACTATGACGGTGCGAGGCATCATCTATTTCCTTGCCTTACTTACCATGTGGAGTAAGTGTTTCACAATATAAACATCAAAAAGTTCTCTTCTTCCACCAATGTGGGAGAAAGAGTAAACTTGCCAAAATTGAGTACACTTTCCATTTTTGGTGTTAACTTAAGTTTTTCTCTTCCACTTGATTTATCTATTTTTAATTCAACACACTTTTATTACTATGAACCCAAAAATCCCCCACATGAATGGGGAATGGCTATTTTTCGTAAAACTTTTACGGAAAAGTATGTGATCATCAAGCAAAGACTGATTGCATCTAGATAAGTGGGTTTCCCTTTGAACTTTCCGTAGTGAACATACATCAGATGCACTCGATCAATCAGTAGATGTGATATCTTTGAACTGTCGATCTTTAATGTACACCTAGACAACACATGTCACACAATCAGCCTTTTACCGTTTATGGTTTTTATGGTTTTATTCTTTTTATCCATGAACGCGTCCCAGTTTTCATGAGAGCTTAGAGAATAGGCCTTTACTAACATTTTCTTTGAAGCGGCTTCCACTTCTCCCACACATAGGTAATTTCTAAACGTTCAATCCTATAGATTAAACTATTTGGTCAAATCTGCTAAATTTAGATAATCATTAAAAGGCTTTTCACCTTAAGTCTTATCCTTGTTTACTATACATTGTCTACATCATGTGAATGGGTTGGGTAATTGACAATGTTTAACTTGTCAGACACAACTTTGTTTGATCTCCTTGAACCTAGATCTTGGGATCTCCAGTCTTCTAGGTAGAGTTACCGCCATGATGACTTATCCTAGGCCTTAAACCCATTCCCTTGGATATCCTTTCTACTCCTTCTCTAGATAGGTTTTTTGTTAGTGGATCCAACAGATTATCCGTTGACTTTACATAGTCTACAGTGATAATTCCAGTAGAGAGAAGTTTTCTAACGATATTATGTCTTCGTCTTATATAACGAGATTTACCGTTATACATCATGCTCCCTTCCCTACATATTGTTGCTTGGCTATGACAGCATATACATACTCGTGCCACTGGCTTAGGCCAATACGGAATATCTTCCAAGAAATTTTGGAGCCATTCTGCTTCTTCACCGGCTTTATCTAAAGCGATAAATTCAGATTCCATTGTAGAGTGAGAGATACAGGTCTGTTTGGATGATTTCCAAGAAACTGCTTCTCCACCGATAGTAAATACATATCCACTTGTGGATTTTACTTCATTCGATCCGGTGATCCAATCTGCATCACTATATCTTTCAAGTACCGCAGGATATTTATTATAATGCAGAGCATATTTTTGAGTGTATTTAAGAAACCCCGAAACTCTTTTTATTGTCATCCAGTGAGTTTTGTTGGGATTACTCGTGTACCGACTTAATTTACTAATAGCACATGCTATTTTTGGTCGTGTTTAGTTCATTATATACATTAAACATCCCAATACTCTTGCGTACTCCAATTGTGAGTCACTTTCACCTTCATTCTTTCGAAGTGCAAAGCTCGCATCCAATGGAGTCTTGGCAATATTGAATTCTATATACTTGAACTTGTCAAGTACCTTTTTGATATAATAAGACTGTGACAATGCCAACCCTTGTGGAGTTCAATGGATTCTTATACCTAAGATCACATCTGCAAGTCCAAGGTCCTTCATATCAAACTTGCTCTCGAGCATTTGTTTTGTTGTATTTATGTTAGAAATGTCTCTACTGATGATCAACTTATCATCCACATATAAACATACAATGACTTGGTGATTTGGAGTGTCTTTAATATAAATACATTTATCACATTCATTTATTTTGAATCCGTTTGCCAACATGGTTTGGTCAAACTTCGCATGCCATTATTTTGGTGCTTGCTTTAGTCCATATAGTGACTTGATAAGTTTACACACCTTGTTTTCATCTCCTCAATCTTCAACACAAACAATGCCTGCTTTGTTTTGCTCTGTTCCCGCAGGATGCAATAATCAAGAAGCGGCTCCTGATGTACTGGTGGATCGGTGAAGGATTCATTCGATCTGATGAAAATGCAGAGTCTAATGCAGAGAAGGTCTTAAAGGAACTTGTCACGACCCGAACTGGGGCCCTGGCCGTGACGAGCATTCTGAACCATGAAGGCCCGAAACACCCCTATCTATCTGGTAATAATGCACATAATTCATATGATAAAAAAAATGCGGAAGATACACAATATTACGGAAACATGGTCACGAGTCTAATGAAATCAATAATGGGAAATAATGTCCGACAACATCTATCGACATCTAAAAATAGTCTGCGAAATCTCTACTACATGACTAAAAAAAACAACTATCTGAAAACTGAGACAAGGCCCCCAGTAGACCTAAAACTATTAAATGATAAATAAACTGCCAGATATCAAGCCTTTCGGAATATAGAAGGCTCACCGCTTGACTCTACAAATTTGTCTGAAGAATCTAATGATTATCTGGACCCCTAGACTGTGCCTCCGAACCTGGGAGGGAAGGGGGTCAATACAAAGTACTAGTACGCAGAGTAATCCAAAACAAAGTAGAGATTTTTATATAAACTAAATGAGAGCTTTTATAAAACACATTATTGCAAAGTGATTTCGAAAATACATGGGCATAATATACTGATTTTTCAACAACAATGGAACACATCTGTGCTAGGTGGTACACCCCACAATTTCACATTTTCTCCAACTGTCAAATCTCGGCTGCCGCCGAGATTAGAGTATAAGTGAGGAAAAGACACACAAGATCACACAGCAGGGTGTCTCAACCCAATCAAGTATGGTAGTGCACAAGATCACAAAGCAGGGCTTCTAACCATAGTCCCAATTTGGGATGACAGAATGTCAGGTGCACAAGATCACACAGCAGGGTACCAAGTTCTCGAGTCGGCAAACACGGTTTCTAGCGTAGAGTCATTTGACTTGTGCTTTCTTCGGGTAACCACCTATCTCATAAAATCAATGCATGAAACTCATTTTAATCAATCACATGTCATACTCTATAGGGTATCGTTATACCCGACTTGCAAGTCATCAATATCACATCAACTTTCCAACTTCTCATACCATTTACCACATGCACATATGTATGACTTTCACACCATTAAAACACATACACCATGATTCTAACCATGCAATTATTCAAAAAGTTTAATCATTTATGAGTAATGTCATATCAATTGCAAAAATCATGCTCTCAATGGTTTAACACTAGTATAATATGGGGTATAAACATTATCATGGGGAATTTAGAAAATTCACAACTCATGTATATTGCACCCTTTTGAAATTTCAGGTCACATGTTCACAATTCAACCATTTAAATACATTCAAACAAACAAACCCGTGATATCTCAATAATTCTTTCAAAATCATATATCAAAATATGTTATTTGTATCAATTGAAAACCCCCATTTGTAAAAACATATATATACTTGTATAAATTTAAAGTCTAGCGTAAATTCCTTTCTGAAAACATGCCCATGAAATTTAGGACAACCCCACGTACCTCTATTTTTTAGAATAATGAATGATTCTTGAAGCTTACGGATTGGGGATTTCAAATCTCTAATTATCTTTAAAAACTCACGGTTGAATCTTGAATTATTTGGGATTCTTGTTTGGATGGGTTTGGGGCCATGGAAAATGTCTAGTTTGACCTTGGAATTTAAAATTCGGGACTGGAAGGCCGTATAAGGATTCACCGCGACACGCTGGAAATCGCGATGAGCTACTGGAATTGACATTTGTCAATTTAAGGCTCATCGTGATGCGGTGGCCAGTCAAACGGGAATGCTGACACTAAAAATGCTCTAACTTCTTCACTGAGTGTCCGTTTAGGCGAATTTAGTATCGATCGAAAGCTAATTCGAAGATCTTTCATTTGATATATAGTAGGCCACCCAGTTCTTCATATATAATGAGTTATGATTGATTGAAGTTGGCCCAAGTTTGAACGTTCACTAAAACTTGAACGATAGGAAATTTTTCAACCCGTCTTTGACTTAAGGGACTTCTATGATCTCAATTCATGTTCAACTAGATACACACACTACATAATTGATTACACACTAAATTTGCATAGGATTCATGAATTTTTCAACCTTTATGTGAAAGAATAACGGTTTACGCTCTAGCCTGAAATACGGGGTGTTATATTATCTCCCCCTTGGGATCGTTCATCCCTGAATGATGGGTAGGGACTTGTTGAAGTACTAAAAGTGTAGAATAAAGAGCGTAGTCTCACATTAAACATTTTTCCTAGATAAAATATGGAATGCTAGCAAACAAACTTCATGATAACCCCTAGCGAAACTTGTAAGCACGAAACATGATATAATGAGACTTTACATAGGGATGATCTTGCACACGAGCTCTATGCGTAATAATCTTCTAAACATAAGGCTGAGATTTATTTGGTGATCATAGACAGAATTTATATTAGTACTAATAATGAAAGAAGATTTTTTGCGGAAGGTAGGGATAGAATTATTCTCCATCTCTCATGATACAATGAAATAGATATTGCACTTTGAAACACAACTCATCCATGTCTAAACAACAAACAACACACTTTATCACTTCCAACTTACAATTCTTCCATCACACATCTAACCACAAGAGTTTGAGCCTCAGTGCAAAGCGCTTTTTATGTTGAAGCCTAACTCGGAGTAACAAGGTGGTAACTTAAGCTACAGGACCTTGTACTATACATCCCTTTAAAAAATTCTTCACCTCATCAATATCATCAAATGCTCTTGGGTTTTTAATTAAGAGGGTACTAACCACATAGCACACAGATTTGCATTTTCAACAGTCACAATGTTCAAGCCTAATCAACTACACCAACTTCATGGATCTGCACAACAAGACCAATAATTTCAATCACTCTACAAATATTTTTCACCACATTCCTCTTTCTTAGCTAATTGACACAACAAAAGTTCACCTCCTTCTTTTTCCTTTTCACCTATAACCTCAGCTCAAGAATCACATCAAATTTTTAAACTTCAAGCACATCTACTCCTCTACCTAACACGTCACCACTTTTCTATAGCCATCATTATACTATCATACGGAGGGTCATTAAAAGACTCGAGCATAATTGTCAAGAATGGAAATAACACCATTAAACCATAACTTCTACTCATTGCACTACTCAAGAAAGGACATGAAATGAAGATATGATAGAATAACCACAAGGTGGTCCATATAACAAGTCTCTGGATTATAAGTAAAGAGTCATTCGGAAAACACAATACAACATGAATTCTCAAGATAGAGCACAGGGAGAAATATTGGTGCATATATCAAGACAAAATAAGGAAAAGAGACGGGATTCCACTCCTGGATTTAGAAAAATTGATAAGATAAACTAGGTACCCGATGCGATAGGAGACGCGACGCATTGAGATTGCGTCGAGACACTGGTTTGGCCAACGCGATTACTGATGCGGCACGCCGATATTGCATTGATCCACTGGTATGCTTACTTAAACGCATCTCAAACGTGGTCTGAAAAATCTGAAACTTTACCCAGACCACCCTTTTACACTTCTGAACATGAATCAACTCAAAAACTTACGCCTTGGGGTCGAGAAGATCAATTTAAAATCATGAAAGTTAAGATCTCATAAATATGACTTAATCTTTTAACCATTAGAAAAGTTTTCAGGTTACAAGCTCTCCATACGTGCCACTAAGAGTGGTACTGAGTCGAGAATGCTATGGAATGTTACATCTCAACTAAGACAAGGATTTTAGCTTGAAGCGATTGCTCCTCATTTAAAGAACTGATATTTTTGCCATTAGTTTGCATAAACCTTATCACTTTGGCTAAACCCAACATAGGATGAATCCGTGACATATAGAATCATATTTCCTTAAGACCAAGCATGCTGAGAGACATAGATTTTCATGGATCATAAACAACATAACATATGGCCTGAATACATGAAAGACTGGATTATTGAGACACATAATTGCTTCTAGTTTGGAGGTCATATCATAGACATAAGTACCTGGGAAACTCGAATCATAGGCACAGGCATAACTTGAACAGATGACGTAATACATTAGCGAAATAATCTCTAAAATGGAAGTAAGAGGAGTATGCTCGAGTAAGAATAGACTTATCATGATTTCTCCCCCGCAACTTGTCGAATTGAGAAAAATTTGGGAACTAACTTAATTCCCCATCTCCCCCTTAGATCAAATTCATACCTCTATACTTGCAGACATAACCTCACATCAAAATCTGTATCCACAACCTCCACGCAAATGAGACATCACCATAAACTTCAACTCTAAACTCTCCCTGATGAACTATACTCGGAAGGCCTTGTTTTGTGAAAAAAAAATGCTACTCTTAACATTCGCTAGCTTCAATAGCCATCACTCTACAACTCTCACTCTCGTGAGTGCACGCACCCACACTCCTTATCACAAAAGGGGTATCAGTATATATATGAACTCAAACTTCTCTCATTAATCCCTAATACAAAGGCACTACATTATTTTCTAGGACATTTTCTTCTAACTTTCAGAGTCATCTACTTACGACTAATATTTCCATATGCATAGACACCCACACTTCTAAACACTTAACACTCCATCTTTAATTTCCTTAGGATACTATTATTACACCTCAAATCACATAATCAACAACTTAACAAAATTTGTAAAACTATACCGAAGGCACATATTTCTTACCTATATTTCATGAATTCAACTATAACGAACACCATACAACAACAACAACCCCTGAGTCTTCCTCAGACGCCCCCCCCCCATACTACAAATTTCAAAAACACAGACTAGGTACAACATACACTTATACGCATAAACTTTATTAACAACTTGCTACCTGGGGTTCAACTTATTCCAATATACCCATGTTCTTAACCACTTAATGATTCAATCGTAATTCATCATTTTAACACTAGTCCTCATGTACACATATCCCTCGCGATTACCTCTTAAACTTTTCATAAATCTTCAACCTGGGCTCTTTCACAAATCATATCAAGCCTACTAATTCATTCCCATAAATCATACATCATTAATCATAAAATACTATTCTCGCCACCATATTCTACAATCTATAAGTCAAGCCTATAGTCTAGTATCCATCGTCTACCACTAATAACTCAAAGCATGCAACATAATATACTAGTTCATCAAATTGGGAAATCAACTCCAACTACTCATTTCATTCAAATACTACCAACAGTCACAATCCCCTCCATGACATCACTATTATAGCTCAAAATCCACTTCATACCTTCTCACATGAAGTACTAGTTTACATCTACTAAGGAAAAGAAGATCAAGGGGGTAAAATAGGCCTCACACGGCTTCACTAGACTTTGATTTTTTTTTTTTGTGTTTTGAACAAGGAAATGAAATGAATAACAAAGTAAATATGCTAGTGAATCGAAAGAGCCCCACACGGCTTCACTAGACTTTGTTTTCAACAACACAATGATATCAAGATTACAAGAGATAAAAACTTGACACACAATATTCAATGGCGCCCAAGAATACACATCTTACTCTTTATAAATAAAATTTTGAGTCAAACATTTCCTCCACAGACTACCATACAATCCACACATGCTACTAGCTACCACATTAGTCTATCACCATAAAGGGGTAAATCATCCTCAAACCTCGGTTATTCAACTAAAATATTTATTTACACAAAAGTCATCCTCACTCTAACTTCAAAATTTGTGACTTCACATCACCAACTTCTTAGTCCAACATAACTACCAATAGGTCATAACACCGACACTTAACTTATACTACTATTACTCGGGTGGAAATACAGTTCTAACATTCTGTTACACACCATTCCCCTTAAGCATGATATATGCAACATAAATTCTGAAAGGGAGTGAATACACTTAATACCACAGGCTGGACAACACGATTTCATCAATATCAAAGTTTACACCAGAATCAATATACTCTGAAGCACTAATAAACTCTTCTCAAGTCGTTGCACAACAATTTTTTTATAATCTTTATGGCTCAATTAGAAAGGACCATATCATTTAGATTCTAAACTTCTGCACTTGATTCACCCTAACAATGAGACACATCTGAGCACATCAAAGAAAAGAATTAGGATGACTTTACTTTCTTATGGACAACACCGTAGCACGAATTAGAGTATGGAAGAGGAATATTCTGACTCCATAGCACGAACTAGAACATGAAGAAAGAGAGACATTCCTAAATGCCTTGTAACCTCCTGCTTATAAGTATGACGCACTATACACCCATAAATAAGACTCTACCCAATGCGATTTCACAGACACCCTGGAACCATGAACCGTGCTTTTATGCCAAAATTTTCATGACCCAAACGGGGGCCCTGGCCGTGATGAGCATTCCTAACCATGAAGGGCTGAAACACCCCTATCTATCTGGTAATAATGCACATAATTCATATGATAAAAAGAAATCCGGAAGATACATAATATTACGGAAACATAGTCACGAGTCTACTGAAATCAATAATGTCCCACAACATCTATCTATATTTGAAAACCGTCTGCAAAATCTCTACTACATGACTAAAATGAACAACTGTCTGAAAACTGGGACAAGGCCCCCAGTAGACCCAAAACTATTAAATGATAAATAAACTGCCAGACATCAGGCCTTCCGGAATATAGAAGGCTCACCACTTGACTCTGCAAATCTGTCTGAAGAATCTAATGATTATCTGGACCCCTAGACTGTGCCTCTGAACCTGGGAGGGAAGGGGGTCAATACAAAGTACTAGTACGCAGAGTAATCCAAAACAAAGTAGAGATTTTTATATAAACTAAATGAGAGCTTTTATAAAACACATTATTGCAAAATGATTTCAAAAATACATGGGCACAGTATACTGATTTTTCAACAACAATGTAACACATCTGTGCTAGGTGGTACACCCTACAATTTCACATTTTCTCCAACTGTCAAATCTCGATTGCCGCCGAGATTAGAGTATAAGTGAGGGAAAGACACACAAGATCACAGCAGGGTGTCTCAACCCAATCAAGTATGGTAGTGCACAAGATCACAAAGTAGGGCTCCTAACCTTAGTCCTAATTTGGGATGACATAATGCCAGGTACACAAGATCACACAGCAGGTTACCAAGTTCCTGAGTCGGCAAATACGGTGTCACGACCTAAACCAGGCCTTGGCCGTGATGAGTATTCTGAACCATGAGGCTCAAAACACCCCTATCTGTCTGGTAATCACGCACACAATTCATATGATAAAAAAAATACGGAAGATACACAATATAACGAAAACATGGTCAAGAATCATGCAAAAGTAATAATGGGTAATAATGTCCCACAATCTCAACACAACATCTCTATAACGTCTGCTAAATCTCTACTACATGACTGAAACAAATATCTATTTAAAAATTGGGACAAGGCCCTCAGTAGACCCAAAACTAATAAATGATAAATTAAAATGCAGACATCAGGACGTCTGAAATATAGAAGGCTCACCACTTGATTCTGTGATCTGTCGGAAGGAATATAATGGTTGTCTAGACACCTAGATTGTGCCTCCGAACCTGAGAGGAGAGGAGGTCAGTACAAAAGTACTGGTACATAGAGAAATCAAAACAAAAATATATAATATTTTTACACAATATAGGTGAGAGCCATTATAAAGCAGTTTCATATCAAATTATTTGAAAACACATGGGCATAGTGTAATAGTTTTCAATACCAATGTAATGCGATTGAGCTAGGTGGAATACCCTACAATTGTAATTCCAGGGTTATGTGTAATCCGCCTCTGGTGCTCGGCGGCCAAGCCTCCAATCCAAGTAGCCGCCAGGAGTTGGAGCCAGTATACCCCCATGTGAGTACACCGCAGGGAATCCCCCCATGTGAGATGTCCCAATTATTTTATTATCCTCCCATGTAGGATACAATATCATATGACCCGCATCGGTAACTACGGTTTCCAGCGATGAGCCCTTTCACTCAAATGCCTTCTTCGGGCATCCACCTTTCTCATGAAAATCAATGCATTCAAACTTTGTTCAAATCAATCACATGTCATACTCTGTAGGGTATCGTCATACCCGACTTGCAAGTCATCAGTATCATATCATTCTCTTCATTCAATTATCATATGCAACATATTTCAACATGAACAAAACAACCCTCTCTTTGAAAGTCAAAAACCATATCCAAATCATGACATTTTAAAGACATTTCATGACATGCATTTCAAGATGATTTAAAATGATTCATATCATGTGAAAACTTAAAATAATATCATATCAAGAGAGGGGTTTCGTGTAAATCATGCTCTCAATTTATCATCGTTATAAAACACATGCATATCCATATATAATATATCAAATCACATTGAAATTAGGCCTAAAGACCAAATCAATATTATAAAATGTTTAAAACATAATCGTATTTCGTAATTTCAAAACCCCCATTTTGAAAATATGAATTTTTAAAGACCATGAGATTTTTGAGATAACCCCACGTACCTCGATCACTATGAATATTAGATGCTTCTCGAAGCCTACATTGAGAGGATTCTGAATATGCAATTAGTTCCTAAAACCCCCGATTGAATATTGAGTTGCTTGGGTTTTTATTTTGAAACCCTAAGGAGAATCCTTGAGCACTTTTGATGAATGAAGGTGTATTTTGGGGTCCTTGGAGCTGAATTTCGTGTTTTAGGGCTAAGTAAGGGTGGAAAAGGACCATTTTGCCCCAAAAATAGAGTGTTTAAGTCACTTGAATTCTTTACATAGGTGCCGCCCATTCCATCGCCTATGTTTACATAGGCGCCGCCTAGGCTATTGCCTATACTTTCCAGTGGCCATGGGCGATTGGTTAGGCGACGCATATCAATTTGAAGGGCCATAACTTCTTGCTTGGGTGTTGGATTTTAGCAAAATTAGTATCGTTGGAAAGGTAACTCGAAGACCTATCATTTGACACACAGTAGGCTCCCTAATTTGATATATACAGAGAGTTATGGTCAATGGAAGCTGACACAATTTACAACATCCACTAAAACTTAGTTGATCAAAATAGTTTCAACTCGTCCTTGAGTTGAAGGACCTCTATGGTATAAATTCAATCTTGAATGGATTCACATGCTACAATAATAATTAACATACCGTATTGGCATAGGATTTTATGGCTTTGGGATTTATCAACACATCAAAATCATGGTCTTTATTGTAGCCCGAAATGCGGGGTGTTACATTATCCCCTTTAGGATCATTCATCCCCGAATGATGATGTGGAATACAGACAGACACTATTTCAAGCATAATAAAGGATTAGGAAAGATAAGATAGGAATAGTACCTTCTATATCATCCTCCATCGAGCAAAAAAATTGGGGTATCTAATTCTCATGTCATCTTCTGAATCCCAAGTTGCTCCTTCCACTTTCTGATTCCTCCACAGTACCTTTACTGAGGCTATCTCTTTGCTCCTCAGCTTTCGAACTTGAAGATCTAAAATTTTAATGGGCTTTTCTTCATAAGATAAGGAATCGGTCACTTTGACACCCTCTACTGGCAATACCAAAGAATGATCTCCAATGTATTTTTTTAACATGGATACATGGAATACCGGATGAACGGAACCCAAACTTGCAGGCAATTCTAGCTCATGAGCAACTGCACCGATCTTTCTCAAAGTCTGATATGGCCCTATATAGCGAGGGCTCAATTTACCTCTTTTTCCGAACCACATAACTTCTTTCATAGGAGAAACCTTAAGAAACACCCAATCACCAACTTCAAACTCTAGTTCTCTTCTTCGAACATCGGCATAGAACTTCTGACGACTCTGAGCAATCTTGAGTTATTCTCTAATGATCTTCACTTTCTCCATCGCTTGATGAACAAGATAAGGCCCATATAACTGGGTCTCACCCACTTCATTCCATCCTATCAGAGACCTATATCTCCTCCCATATAGAGCCTCAAAAGGAGCCATCTTGATGCTGGAATGGTAACTATTATTGTAGGTGAATTCAACCAGTGGCAGGTGATCTACCCAACTACCTTTGAAATCAATGACGCATGCCCTCAACATATCCTCGAGGGTCTAAATGGTATGCTCAGCTTGCCCATCCATCTGAGGGTGGAAAGTTGTGCTCAAATTCACTTATGTACCTAAACCCTTCTGAAAAGATCTCCAGAACTGAGATGAAAACTGCGTACCTCTATCGGATATAATGGACACTGGTGCCCTATGCAACCGAACTATCTCCTCAATGTAAATCTTAGTATAGCCCTCTCCCAAATAATTAGTTGTTACAGGAAAAAAGTGGGCTGACTTTGTCAACCGGTCTACAATCACCTATATAGAATCATACTGGTTTCGGGATCTCGGAAGTCCTGTAATGAAGTCCATGTTTATCATCTCCCACTTCCATAAAGGTAGGGCTATCTCTTGGGAAGTACCACCCAGTCTCATGTGTTCTACCTTTACTTGCTGACAGTTCAAACACTTGGACACAAAATCAGCTATATCACGTTTTATGTTATTCCACCAATATAAGGTTTTCAGATCGTGGTACATCTTAGTAGAGCTTGGGTGAATGACATACCTCGAAGTGTGTGCCTTATTAAGGATTCTTTCCCGCAGCCCATCAACATTTGAAACGCACAACCTACCCTGAAATCTCAGAATACCATCACCACCAATTTCAAACGACATAACCTTTTATTGACCCATATCTTTCTTGATTTGCATAAAGATGGGATCTTTAACCTGCTTCTCCTTAACTTCAGCACAAAGGTATGACTTAGCTAACTCATGAACAATCACTCCTCCATCTTCGGAATCTAAGAGTCGCACTCCTCAGATTTACAAGGCGGTGAATATCATTCACCATCTCTTTCTTTCCTTCTTCTACATGAGAAAGGTTGCCCATAGACAACCTGCTGAGGGCGTCAGCTACAATATTTGCCTTGCCCAGATGGTAATACAGACTCATATCATAGTTTTTCAAAAGCTCCATTCAACGCCTCTGCCTGAGGTTCAATTCTTTCTCTGAGAAAACATACTGCAGACTCTTATGGTCAGTATAAATATCAACATGCACTCCATAGAGATAGTGCCTACAGATTCTAAGTGCAAACACTACGGCTGCTAACTCCAAGTCATGAGTGGGGTAATTGCGCTCATGCACCTTTAACTGTCTAGATGTATAAGCTATCACCTTACCATGCTGCATTAATACACAATCAAGTCCCACACGGGACGCATCACAATAAACCACAAAATCATCTACACCCTCGGAAAGGGTCAAAACAGGAGCAGTAGTCAGCTTTTCCTTCAACTTCTCAAAACTGTTTTCACACAAGTCAGACCACACAAACTTCATCTTTTTCTGAGTTAGTTTAGTAAGCGGAACAGCTATGGAAGAAAAACTCTCTACAAACCTTCTGTAATACCCCGCTAAACCCAAAAAGCTCCAAATATTGATTGAAGTAGTGGGTCTGGGCTATTTTCTCACTTCTTTAACTTTCTGGGGATCCACTCTTATCCCATCACTGGACATAATATGCCCCAGGAAGGCAATAACATCTAACCAGAATTCACACTTAGAAAATTTGGCATACAGTTGATGATCCTTAAGGGTCTGAAGAATAAATTGGAGGTGATTGGCGTGATCCTCTTTACTCTTAGAATAGATCAGAATATCATAATAAATATAATGATGAACAAGTCAAGAAATTAACGGAACACTCTATTCATAAGATCCATGAAGGCTGCAGGGGCGTTAGTCAACCCAAAGGATATGACTAGAAATTTTTAGTGACCATATCAGGTTCGGAAGGCTGTCTTGGGAACGTCTGACTCCCTAACTTTCAACTGATGATAACCCGAATGAAGATCTTTTTTTGAAAAACACTTAGCACCCTGAAGATGGTCAAAAAGATCATCATTCCTAGGAAGAGGATACTTGATTTAATCGTGACCTTATTTAGCTGACGATAGTCTATGTGCATACGAAGGGAACCATCTTTCTTTCACACGAAAAGTACAGGTGCACCCCAAGGGGACACACTGGGGCGAATAAAACCCTTATCTAGAAGGTCTGCCAGCTGTTCTTTTAACTCTTTCAGTTCTGTGAGAGCCATTCTATAAGGCGGAATAGAAATAGGACGGGTGTCTGGCAACACATCAATGCCAAAATCTATTTCCCTATCAGGTGGTATCCCTGGGAGATCTTTGGGAAAGACATCTGGAAACTCATTCACTATAGGGACTGACTGAAAAAAAAGATTTTCAACTCTTGAGTCTTTTACTCGGATTAGATGGTACATACAACCTTTGGAGATAAGCTTTTGGGCTCTAAGATAAGAGATAAAGTGACCTATAGGTTCCACAGAACTCCCTACACATACAATTAGTGTCTCATTCAGAAAAGAAAAAGTGACCTTTCGGGTTCTGCAATCAAGGGTGGCATAACACGAATGGAGCCAGTCCTTCCTAAGGATGGCATCAAAATCTACCATATCAAGTTCTATAAGGTCGGCCACAATATCCCTACTAAGAATAGACACAACACAATTTCTACAAACCCTTCTAGCAATAATAGAATCACCTACAGGAGTGGAAACAGTGAAAGGTTCTTCAATGACTTCGGGCTCGAACCCAAAACCAACAGCCACATAGGGGGTCACATAAGATAAAGTAGACCCAGGATCAAGTAACACATAAACATCACGGGAAAAGATTTGTACGTACCGGTAACAACATCTGGGGAAACTTCCGCCTCCTGGCGGTTGGTCAAAGTATATAACCGGTTGAGACTATCCTCGGCAGCTGAAGGGGAACCCTTATGAGAAGGAGCCGTGAACGCGGCTTGGGGCTTAGTCCCTCCCTCCCCCCGCCCCCGTATTTCCTCTAGTAGAAGGGCAGTTTTTCTGAAGATGTCCCACTTTTCCATAAGTATAACAATTTTTCCCCTTAAAAAAATACTTCCCTGGGTGATTCCTCCAATAAATCTCACACCATGGATAAGTACGACACTGTTGGGCCACACTCCCCTACGACTGAGTATCTAGGGCTCTCGATCTATGATGAGTCTGGAAACTCTGAGATCGTCTGTCTACTGGTGGTTCGGTCGCTGAGGCGCTGGCAGCAGACTGTGCATTAATCCATGACTTCTTCTTTTGCTATCTATTTCCCCAGTTGCCGCTCTGTGGCTGGCTTTGATTCTGATCTGCGGTTCTGGATCTCTTTGCTTGCCTGTATTTCTATCTTGTTTCTGAAATTTTCTTTTTCTTTTCTTCTATCTACTGCATATGAATGGTCAGTCGAGAAAAGTCTAAATCCTTGTTCAACATAGCCCCCTGTCACTCAAGTACCAGCTTATCAGCAAGGCCGAATGCAAATTTCCTCATCCGGGATCTTATATTACTAGTCAACTCTGGTGCACAGCGGGCTAGTTTATTAAACTTCAAAGTGTACTCCTGGACACTCATACTGCCCTGCTTCAGATTCATAAACTCTTCCACCTTGGCCTCCCTCAACTCCAGAGGAAAGAATCGATCAAGGAAAGCTCCCACAAATTCTCCCCAAATTGTGGGCTTAGCACTCTTACCTTTTGCATTCTCCCAGTCGGCATACCACTGATTTGCAACATCCTTGAGCTGATAAGTTACCAGTTCCACCCCTTCAACCTCATCCATATGTATTACCTTAAAGATTTTTTCTATCTCATCCACGAACTCCTATAGATCTTCCTCCACCTTGATTCCAGTGAACTTAGGTGGGTTCATCTTCATGAAATGTTTGACCCTAGTAGCCTCAGACGTAACAAATGCAGACCCAACGTATTCTGATTATTGAGCCTGGTTAGCTACCAACTGTGTCAACATATTAATAGACCGTCTGAATTCTGCATTTGAAATATCTCCCTGAGCAGTTGGGGAACTGTTGACATTAGTCCACGGAGCCCGAGGTGGACTGGTTAGGATTGGAGGGACTCTTGGAGTAGGGACAAGTTCTGGAGTGTGAGCTCTGTTATGGGTCCGCATCCCATGAGTGGGACGGACCTCATCTGCCTGAGCATTCTGATCGATGATATGACGTGGAGGCATAACTGTGTTTCTAAAATACAAGTGATCATTGATTAGGGGACAGTTCATACTCTGAAGCACGAACTAAATCACAAAGAAGGGCAATATTTCTTAAACGCCTAGCAGCCTCCTACTTATAAGTGTGGTGCGCTACACACCCATAAATAAGACTCTACCCGACGTGATTCTATAGACACCCTGAGACCATAAACTGTGCTCTGATACCAAGTTTGTCACAACCCAAACCGGGTCCTGTCCGTGACGAGTATTCTGAACCATGAGGCCCGAAACACCCCTATCTTTCTGGTAATCATGCACACAATTCATATGATAAAAGAAATGCGGAAGATACACAATATAACGGAAACATGGTCAAGGATAGTGCAAAAGTAATAATGGGGAATAATGTCCCATAATCTCAACACAACATCGCTATAACGTCTGCTAAATATCTACTACATGACTGAAATAAATATCTTTCTGAAAACTAGGACAAGGCCCTCAGTAAACCCAAAACTAATAAATGATAAATTAAACTGCAGACATCAGGCCTTCTGAAATATAGAAGGCTCACCACTTGATTCTGTGATCTGTCGGAAGGAATCTACTGGTTGTTTAGACCCCTAGACTGTGCCTCCAAACCTGGGAGGAGAGGGGGTCAATACAAAAGTACTAGTACGCAGAGAAATCAAAACAGAAATATATAATATTTTTACACAATATAGGTGAGAGCCATTATAAAGCAATTTCATATCAAATTATTTGAAAACACATGGGTATAATGTAATAGTTTTCAATACCAATGTAATGCGATTGAGCTAGGTGGAATACCCTACAATTGTAATTCCACGGTTATGTGGAATCTGCCTCTGGTGCTCACCGGCCAAGCCTCCAATCCAAGTAGCCGCTGGGAGCTAGAGCCGATATACCTCCCATGTGAGTACACCACAGGGAATTCCCCCATGTGAGATGTCCCAATTATTTTATTATCCTCCCATGTAGGATACAATGTCATATGACCTACATCAGCAACTACGGTTTCCAGTGATGAGCCCTTTCACTTAAACGCCTTCTTTGAGCATCCACCTTTCTCATGAAAATTAATACATTCAGACGTTGTTCAAATCAATCACATGTCATACTCTGTAGGATATCGTCATACCCGACTTGCAAGTCATCAGTATCATATCATTCTCTTCATTCAATCATCATATGGAAAATATTTCAACATGAACAAAACAACCCTCTCTTTGAAAGTCAAAAACCATATCCAAATCATGACATTTTAAAGACATTTCATGACATGCATTTCAAGATGATTTCAAACGATTCATATCATGTGAAAACTTAAAACAATATCATATCAAGAGAGGGGTTCCATGTAAATCATGCTCTCAATTTATCATCATTATGAAACACATGCATATCCATCTATAATATATCAAATCACATTAGAATTAGGCCTAAAGACCAAATCAATATCATAAAACGATTAAAACATGATCATATTTCGTAACTTCAAAACCCCCAATTTGAAAACATGAATTTTTAAAGCCCATGAGATTTTTGAGATAATCCCATGTACCTCGATTACTATGAATATTAGATGCTTCTCGAAGCCTACGTTGAGAGGATTCTGAATATGCAATTAGTTCCTAAAACCCCCGGTTGAATATTGAGTTGCTTGGGTTATTATTTTGAAACCCTAAGGAGAATCCTTGAGCACTTTTGATGAATGAAGGTTTATTTGGGGGTCCTTGGAGCTGAATTTCGTGTTTTAGGGCTAAGTAAGGGTGGAAAAGGACCATTTTGCCCCAAAAATGGAGTGTTTAAGTCACTTGAATTCTTTAAATAGGTGCAGCCCATTCCATCGCCTATGTTTACATATGCGCCGCCTAGGCTATCACTTATGTTTACATAGGAGCCGCCTAGGCTATTGTCTATGCTTTTCAGTGGCCATGGGCGATTGGTTAGGCGATGCATATCACTTTGAAAGGCCATAACTTCTTGCTCGGGTGTTGAATTTTAGCAAAATTGATGTCGTTGGAAAGCTAACTCGAAGACCTATCATTTGACACATAATAGGCTCCCTAATGCAACATATTCAGAGAGTTATGGTCGATGGAAGATGACACAATTTACAACGTCCACTAAAACTTAGTCGATCGAAATAGTTTCAACTCGTCCTTGAGTTGAAGGACCTCTATGGTCTAAATTCAAGCTTGAATGGATTCACATGCTACACAAATAATTAACATGCCGTATTGGCATAGGATTTTATGGCTTCAGGATTTATCAACACATTGGAATCATGGTCTATATTGTAGCCCAAAATGCGGGGCATTACACACGATTTCTAGCGTAGATTCATTTGACTCGTGCTTTCTTCGGGTAACAACCTATCTCACAAAATCAATGCATGAAACTCATTTTAATCAATCACATGTCATACTATGCAGGGAATCGTCATACCCGACTTGCAAGTCATCAATATCACATCAACTTTCAAACTTCTCATACCATTTACCACATGCACATATGTATGACTTTTACACCATTAAAATACATACACCATGATTCTCAACATGCAATTATTCAAGAAGTTTAATCATTTATGAGTAATGTCATATCAATTGCAAAACTCATGTTCTCAATGGTTTAACACTAGTATAATATGGGGTATAAACATTATCATGGGGAATTTAGAAAATTCACAACTCATGTACATCGCACCTTTTTAAAATTTCAGGTCACATGTTCACAATTCAACCATTTAAATACATTTAAACAAACAAACCCGTGATATCTCAATAATTCTTTCAAAATCATATATCAAAACATGTTATTTGTATCAATTGAAAACCCCCATTTGTAAAAACATATATATACTTGTATAAATTTAAAGTCTTGAGTAAATTCCTTTCTGAAAACATGCCCATGAAATTTAGGACAACCCCATGTACCTCTATTTTGGAGAATAATGAATGATTCTTGAAGCTTACGGATTGGGGATTTCAAATCTCTAATTATCTTC
>NW_025890070.1:42497-45298 GCF_002878395.1 Capsicum annuum | reverse complement strand
GATGGATTTGAAGATCATATACCGCCGCCAAGGAAATTAACATTCGAGTCGAGGTTATCCTTGTTACTGGCGAGTATGTATCAAAGAAATCAAGGCCTTCCTTCTGTTTGAAGCCTTTTACTACAAGTCTTGCCTTGTATTTGTCAATAGTACCATCCGCCTTCATTTTTCTTTTGAAGATCTATTTAGAACCTAAAGGTTTATTTCTGGGAGGAAGGTCAACCAATTCCCACGTATGGTTGCTTAAGATTGAATCTAGCTCACTATTGACTGCCTCTTTCCAAAAGGATGAGTCTGACAACGACATCGCTTCTTTAAATGTTTGAGGCTCATTTTCTAAGAGAAATGTTACAAAATCCAATCCAAATGAATTTGACGTTCTTTGACATGTACTATGTCTTGGATTTTCTTCATTATGTACATTCTCACTTGGTTCATCTCGAAGTCATTTAGATCCTCCGCTAGACTATTTGTGTCTAATTTTATACGGGTAAATATTTTTAGAGAATTCAGCATTGTCTGATTTAATTACCGTATTTTCATTAATATCCAGATGTTCAGATTTATGAACCAAAATTCGACATGCTTTACTACTTTTACCATATCCTATGAACACGCAGTCCACCGTTTTAGGTCCTATCTTAACCCTTTTAGGTATAGGAACTTGAACCTTCGCTAGACACCCCCACACTTTGAAATATTTCAAGTTAGGTTTCTTTCCTTTTCATTTTTTATAAGGAATTGATTGTGTCTTACTATGGAGAACTCTGTTGAGTATACGATTGGTCGTAAGGATGGCCTCCTCCCATAAGTTTTGCTGTAAACCAGAACTTATAAGTAAGTCATTCATCATTTCCTTCAAAGTTCAGTTTTTCCTTTCCACAATTCCATTAGATTGAGGTGAATACGGGGCCGTAGTTTGATGGATTATTCCATTCTCTGTGCATATTTGCGCAAAGGGAGATTCATATTCTCCGCCCCTATCACTTCTTATCATTTTGATCTTTTTGTCTAACTAATTTTCAACTTCAGTTTTATATTGCTTAAACGCATCTATTGCTTCATCCTTACTATTTAGCAAGTAGACATAACAATATCTAGTGCAATCGTCAAAAAAAGTTATGAAATACTTTTTCCCACCACGAGATGGTGTTGACTTCATATCACAAATGTCAGTGTATATTAAGTCTAAGGGATTCGAATTCCTTTCAACAGAATTATAAGGATGCTTTACATACTTCGATTCCACACACGTTTGACATTTTGATTAATTGCACTCAAAGCTTGACAAAACTTCTAAGTTAATCAGTTTTCGTAATGTTTTGTAATTAACATGGCCTAAACGTTCATGCCATAAATCATAAGACTCAAGCAAATAAGATGAATTCAAACTTTTATTCATTTCAAAAGTCATTACATTCATCTTATAAAGGCCCTCCGTGAGGTAGCCTTTTCCTACATACATTTCTTTTTTGCTCACTATAATTTTTCCAGAAACGGTTACACATTTGAATCCGTTCTTATCTAGGAGTGAAACAGAAATTAAATTTCTACATAACTCCGGAACATATAACACATTGTTCAGTGTCAAGACCTTGCTGGAAGTCATCTTTAGGCAAATTTTTCCTGTTCTCTCCACCTTAGCAGTAGCGGAATTGGCCATGTAAAGCATTTCTTCTGCTTGAGCCAGAGCAAATGATGAGAACAACTCTTTTTTTGCGCAAACATGGCGTGTGGCACCTGAATCCATCCACCATTCGCTTGGATTCCCCACCAAGTTGCATTCCGTGAACATAGCACACAAATCATCATATTCTTGGTTGGACTCAATCATATTCGCTTGGTCCTTTTTCTTGCCTTTCTTCGGGGCTTGACAATCTGTGGACTTGTGGCCAATTTTGCCACAATTGAAGCATTTTCCCTTGAACTTTTTCTTAGGCTGATTGCTTCCATGTTCAACTTTCTTTCTTTTCTTCGAGTTGTTTTGGCCATATTCTACAATATGTGCTCCACTCATTGTAGAATTTCCCTTTGACCTTCTTTCGGCAGATTTATTGTCCTTTTCAATACGAAGACGAATGATAAGATCTTCAACGATCATCTCCTTGCGCTTATGCTTTAACTAGTTTTTGAAGTCTTTCCACAAAGGTGGTAGCTTCTCAACTATTGTTGCTACTTGGAAAGCATCATTAACAATTAAACCCTGCTAGGAGATCATGTATGATGACTTGCAACTCCAGAGAGACAACAGATTTTCTATCAATCATTTTGAAATCTAGGAACCATGCAACAAGGAATTTCTTAATTCCCGCATCTTCCATTTTATATTTCCGTTCAAGTGACCCCTACAGTTATTTTGATGTCTTGGTTCCACTATAGATATTATAGAGGTCGTCTTGGAGACCACTCAGAATATAGTTCCTGCAAAGAAAATTCGAATGTTTCCAAGCTCCTACAATAATGAAGCGGTCCTTGTCCGAGGTTCCCTCAGGCACCTCGGGAGCGTCTTCGCTAGTGAACCATTGTAGACATAAAGTGGTGAGGTAAAAGAACATCTTTTGTTGCCACTGCTTGAAGTCGATGCCAGAAATTTCCCGGGCTTCTCCGCGGGTGCCATCGTTGGCGAAGCATTTGTGCGACTTGATGTGGCAATATTATTTTCCCCCATAGACGTTGTCGCATCCATCATTTGACTTTCAGTTGTCATTTTTCCTATCACCACAAGACAGAAAATTAGTATTTTTTAGAATACTATTAATAAAGTTAAATAACTTTAAACTCTTCTTCTTGTTTCTAGTTAA
>NW_025890070.1:31168-39497 GCF_002878395.1 Capsicum annuum | reverse complement strand
AAAGTTAAATAACTTTAAACTCTTCTTCTTGTTTCTAGTTAACGATGAAGTTTTTATTACTTTGAATCGTCAACCGAGTGAACCTTAACTTGTGATGAAGATTTTATGTCTTCTAATTACTAGTTAAATTCAAGCGGAGTAGGAAGCCTAAGCTTTAATCTCCAAAAATAAGCAATACAGATTCTGTAAGGTTATTCCTTAAGATTGTTATTTCCATAATATATTCGGGTATACAGAATTTGTATATTGCAACAACAACAACTTCAACTAGAGTTCAAGTATGAACAAGAACACAATGAAGTGTCAAATACCCTCAACACAAGATCAAAATGACCTTTTCAAGAGGTGAATTTATTTTCAAAAAATAAAGATGAAACAGAAATAGCTATGGCCAAGTCGTCCGAATTCACGGACTTTCCTTAAGGAATAATTTCCCTCACTGTACCCGAGGTTATGGAATCTTCCTCCCAGGATAAAATGGCCTTCAATCCGACTATAGTGGTACCTCAAATAGGCGGATTCTTCGAACACACTCATGGTTTGAATGATCACACTTAGAGTACTTTTAAGACAAGAAGAATGTTTTTTAATCTGAAAATTTTTGTCACTAAACCTGTGAATGAAAGCAGGTTTTTATAGCCAAATGATGCCTCTTCTAAAAAGAGACAAAGGTTCATCTAAAAGGTACTACCTTTTCTGAAAATTCATGTCCATTCGGCCAAATAGTGTGACTGCTCTTGAACAGGCATGTCATTTCGTGAATAAGTGTGTCAGTTCAATGAAGTGTTGCAGCAGTTCGTGAAGCAGTGCAACTGTTCACGTAAATAGTGCTATTGTTCACATAAAACAATGCTACTGTTCACGTGCGGTTCTGAAACATTGTATCTACTGAACGTTTTGCAACAGGTCACTGCATATGCATATGAATGGAGTCCAAATCACAGAAAATATTTCCTGTGTTTTACACATTCAGATCAGATTTTCGTCAAATAAAATTTGTCCAAAAAGATAGATCTCATCGATCGATCATTTGACCAAATCCAAATCCGAAGCCGAGCGAGCGACGACGACGACAGCGCGAGGCATCATCTATTTCCTTGCCTCACTTACCATGTGGAGTAAGAGTTTCACAATATAAACACCAAAAAGTTCTCTTCTTCCACCAATGTGGGAGAAAGAGTAAACTTGCCAAAATTGAGTACACTTTCCATTTTTGGTGTTAACACAATTTTTTCTCTTCCACTTGATTTCTCCATTTTCCATTCAACACACTTTCATTACTATGAACCCAACAATCCCCCACATGAATGGGGAAAGGCTATTTTTCGTAAAACTTTTACGGACAAGTATGTGATCATCAAGCAAAGACTGATTGCATCTGGATAAGTGGGTTTCCCTTTGAACTTTCCGTAGTGAACATACATCGGATGCACTCGATCAATCAGTAGATGTGATATCTTTGAACCGTCGATCTTTAATGTACACCTAGACAACACATCTCACACAATCAGTCTTTTACCGTTTATGGTTTTTATGGTTTTATTCTTTTCATCCATGAACGCGTCCCGGTTTTCATGAGAGCTTAGAGAATAGGCCTTTACTAACATTCTCTTTGAAGTGGCTTCCACTTCTCCCACACATAGGTAATTTCTAAACGTTCAATCCTATAGATTAAACTATTTGGTCAAATATTCTAAATTTAGATAATCATTAAAATTTGGGTAATTGACAATGTTGAACCTGTCAGACACAACTTTGTTTGATCTCCTTGAACCTAGATCTTGGGATCTCCAGTCTTCTAGGTAGAGTTACCGCCATGATGACTTGTCCTAGGCCTTAAACCCATTCCCTTGGATGTCCTTTCTACTCCTTCTCTAGATAGGTTTTTTGTTAGTGGATCCAACATATTATCCTTTGACTTTACGTAGTCTACAGTGATAATTCCAGTAGAGAGAAGTTCTCTAACGATATTATGTCTTCGTCTTATATAACAAGATTTACCGTTATACATCATGCTCCCTTCCCTACATATTGTTGCTTGGCTATCACAGCGTATACATACTGGTGCCACTGGCTTAGGCAAATACGGAATATCTTCCAAGAAATTTCGGAGCCATTCTGCTTCTTCACCGGCTTTATCTAAAGCGATAAATTCAGATTCCATTATAGAGTGAGAGATACAGGTCTGTTTGGATGATTTCCAAGAAACTGCTTCTCCACCGATAGTAAATACATATCCACTTGTGGATTTTACTTCATTCGATCCGGTGATCCAATTTGCATCACTATATCTTTCAAGTACCGCAGGATATTTATTATAATGCAGAGCATATTTTTGAGTGTATTTAAGATACCCCGAAACTCTTTTTATTGTCATCCAGTGAGTTTTGTTGGGATTACTCGTGTACCGACTTAATTTACTAATAGCGCATGCTATTTTTGGTCGTGTACAGTTCATTATATACATTAAACATCCCAATACTCTTGCGTACTCCAATTGTGAGTCACTTTCACCTTTATTCTTTCAAAGTTCAAAGCTCGCATCCAATGGAGTCTTGGCAATACCGAGTTCTATATACTTGAACTTGTCAAGTACCTTTTTGATATAATAAGACTGTGACAATGCTAACCTTTGTGGAGTTCAATGGATTCTTATACCTAAGATCACATCTGCAAGTCCAAGGTTCTTCATATCAAACTTGCTCTCGAGCATTTGTTTTGTTGCATTTATGTTAGAAATGTCTCTACTGATGATCAACTTATCATCCACATATAAACATACAATGGCTTGGTGATTTGGAGTGTCTTTAATATAAATATATTTATCATATTCATTTATTTTGAATCTGTTTGCCAACATGGTTTGGTCAAACTTCGCATGCCATTGTTTTTGTGCTTGCTTTAGTCCATATAGTTACTTGATAAGTTTACACACCTTGTTTTCATCTCCTCAATGTTCAACACAAACAATGCCTGCTTTGTTTTGCTCTATTCCCGCAGAATGCAATAATCAAGAAGCGGCTCCTGATGTACTGGTGGATCGATGAGGGATTCATTCGATCTGATGAAAATGCAGTGTCTGATGCAGAGAAGGTCTTGAAGGAACTTGTCACGACCCAAACCGGGGCCCTGGCCGTGACGAGCATTCTGAGCCATGAAGGCCCGAAACACCCCTATCTATCTGGTAATCATGCACATAATTCATATGATAAAAAGAAATGTGGAAGATACACAATATTACGAAAACATGGTCACGAGTCTAATGAAATCAATAATGGGAAATAACGTCCCACAACATCTATCGACATCTAAAAATAGTCTGCGAAATCTCTACTACGTGACTAAAAAAAACAACTGTCTGAAAACTGAGACAAGGCCCCCAGTAGACCCAAAACTATTAAATGATAAATAAACTGCCAGACATCAAGCCTTCCGAAATATAGAAGGCTCACCACTTGCCTCTACAAATTTGTCTGAAGAATCTAATGATTACTTGGACCCCTAGACTGTGCCTCCGAACCTGGGAGGGAAGGGGGTCAATACAAAGTACTAGTACGCAGAGTAATCCAAAACAAAGAAGAGATTTTTATATAAACTAAATGAGAGCTTTTATAAAACACATTATTGCAAAATGATTTCGAAAATACATGGGCATAATATACTGATTTTTCAACAACAATGCAACACATCTGTGCTAGGTGGTACACCCCACAATTTCACATTTTCACCAACTGTCAAATCTCGGCTGCAGCCGAGATTAGAGTATAAGTGAGTAAAAGACACACAAGATCACACAGTAGGGTGTCTAGACCCAATCAAGTATGGTAGTGCACAAGATCACAAAGCAGGCCTCCTAACCATAGTCCCAATTTGGGATGACAGAATGTCAGGTGCACAAGATCACACAGCAAGGTACCAAGTTCTCGAGTCGGCAAACATGGTTTCCAGCATAGAGTCATTTGACTTGTGCTTTCTTCGAGTAACCACCTATCTCATAAAATCAATGCATGAAACTCATTTTAATCAATCACATGTCATACTCTGTAGGGTATCGTCATACCCGACTAGCAAGTCATCAATATCACATCAACTTTCCAACTTCTCATATCATTTACCACATGCACATATGTATGACTTTCACACCATTAAAACACATACACCATGATTCTAACCATGCAATTATTCAAAAAGTTTAATCATTTATGAGTAATGTCATATCAATTGCAAAACTCATGCTCTCAATGGTTTAACACTAGTATAATATGGGGTATAAACATTATCATGGGGAATTTAGAAAATTCACAACTCATGTATATTGCACCCTTTTGAAATTTCAGGTCACATGTTCATAATTCAACCATTTAAATACATTCAAACAAACAAACCCGTGATATCTCAATAATTCTTTCAAAATCATATATCAAAACATGTTATTTGTATCAATTGAAAACCCCCATTTGTAAAAACATATATATACTTGTATAAATTTAAAGTCTTGCACAAATTCCTTTCTGAAAACATGCCCATGAAATTTAGGACAACCCCACGTACCTCTATTTTTGAGAATAATGAATGATTCTTGAAGCTTACGGATTGGGGATTTCAAATCTCTAATTATCTTCAAAAACTCACGGTTGAATCTTAAATTATTTGGGATTCTTGTTTGAAACCCTAGCGAGGGTTCTTGATGAATTTTGGTGAAAGTGTATGTATTTAGGTGTATTTGGGATTAAATCCCGTGTTTGGATGGGTTTGGGGCCATGGAAAATGTCTAGTTTGACCTTGGAATTTTAAATTCGGGACTGGAACGCCGTATAAGGATTCATCGCGACACGCTGGAAATCGCGATGAGCTACTGGAATTGACAATTGTCAATTTAAGGCTCATCGCGATGCGGTGGCCATTCAAACGGGAATGCTGACACTAAAAATGCTCTAACTTCTTCACCGAGTGTCCGTTTAGGCGAATTTAGTATCGATGGAAAGCTAATTCGAAGATCTTTCATTTGATATATAGTAGGCCACCCAGTTCTTCATATATAATGAGTTATGATTGATTGAAGTTGGCCCAAGTTTGAACGTTCACTAAAACTTGAACGATAGGAAAGTTTTCAACCCGTCTTTGAGTTAAAGGACTTCTATGATCTCAATTCATGTTCAACTAGATTCACACACTACATAATTGATTACACACTAAATTTGCATAGGATTCATGAATTTTGCAACCTCTACGTGAAAGAATAACGGTTTACGCTCTAGCCCAAAATACGGGGTCTTATGTTATCTCCCCCTTGGGATCGTTCGTCCCTGAATGATGGGTAGGGACTTGTTGAAGTACTAAAAGTGTAGAATAAAGAGCGTAGTCTCACATTAAACATTTTTCCTAGATAAAATATGGAATGCTAGCAAACAAGCTTCATGATATCCCCTAGCAAAACTTGTAAGCACGAAACATGATATAATGAGACTTTACATAGGGATGATCTTGCACATGAGCTCTATGCATAATAATCTTCTAAACATAAGACTGAGATTTATTTGGTGATCATAGACCGAATTTATATTAGTACTAATAATGAAAGAAGATTTTTCGCGGAAGGTAGGGATATAATCATTCTCCATCTCTCATGATACAATGAAATAGATATTGCACTTTGAAACACAACTCATCCATGTCTAAACAACAAACAACACACTTTATCACTTCCAACTTACAATTCTTCCATCACACATCTAACCACAAGAGTTTGAGCCTCAGTGCAAAGCGCTTTTTATGTTGAAGCCTAACTCGGAGTAACAAGGTGGTAACTTAAGCTACAGGACCCTGTACTATACATCCCTTTAAGAAATTCTTCACGTCATCAATATCATCAAATGCTCTTGGGTTTTTAATTAAGAGGGTACTAACCACATAGCACACAGATTTGCATTTTCAACAGTCACAACGTTCAAGCCTAATCAACTGCACCAACTTCATGGATCTGCACAACAAGACTAATAATTTCAATCACTCTACAAATATTTTTCACCACATTCCTCCTTCTTAGCTAATTGACACAACAAAAGTTCACCTCCTTCTTTTTCCTTTTCACCTATAACCTCAGCTCAAGAATCACATCAAAATTTTAAACTTCAAGCACATCTACTCCTCCACCTAACACGTCACCACTTTTCTACAGCCATCATTATACTATCATACGGAGGGTCATTACAAGACTCGAGCATAATTGTCAAGAATGGAAATAACACCATTAAACCATAACTTCTACTCATTGCATTGCTCAAGAAAGGACATGAAATGAAGATATGATAGAATAACCACAAGGTGGTCCATATAACGAGTCTCTAGATTATAAGTAAAGAGTCATTCGGAAAACACAATACAACATGAATTCTCATGACAGAGCACAGGGAGAAATATTGGTGCATATATCAAGACAAAATAGGGGAAAGAGACGGGATTCCACTCCTGGATTTAGAAAAATTGATAAGATAAACTAGGTACCCGACGCGATAGGAGACGCAACGCATTGAGATTGCATCGAGACACTAGTTTGGCTAACGCGATTACTGACGCGGCGCGCCGATATTGCATTGATCCACTGGTATGCTTACTTAAACTCATCTCAAACGTGGTCTGAAAAATCTGTAACTTTACCCGGACCACCCCTTTACACTTCTGAACTTGAATCAACTCAAAATCTTACGCCTTGGGGTCAAGAAGATCAATTTAAAATCATTAAAGTTAAGATCTCATAAATATGACTTAATCTTTTAACCATTAGAAAAGTTTTCAGGTTACAAGCTCTCCATACGTGCCACTAAGAGTGGTATTGAGTCGAGAATGCTATGGAATGTTACATCTCAACTAAGACAAGGATTTCCGCTTGAAGCAATTGCTCCTCATTTAAGGAACTGATATTTTTGCCATAAGTTTGCATAAACCTTATCACTTTGGCTAAACCCAACATAGGATGAATCAGTGACATATAGAATCATATTTCCTTAAGACCAAGCATGCTGAGAGACATAGATTTTCATGGATCATGAACAACATAATATATGGCCTGAATACATGAAAGACTGGATTATTGAGACACATAATTGCTTCTAGTTTGGATGTCATATCATATACATAAGTACCTAGGAAACTAGAATCATAGGCACAGGCATAATTTGAACAGATGATGTAATACATTAGCAGAATAATCTCTAAAATGGAAGTAGGAGGAGTATGCTCGAGTAAGAATAGAATTATCATGATTTCTCCCCAGCAACTTGTCGAATTGAGAAAAATTTGGGAACTAACTTTATTCCCCATCTCCCCCTTAGATCAAAGTCATACCTCTATACTTGCAGACATAACCTCACATCAAAATCTGTATCCACAACCTCTACGCAAATGAGACATCACCATAAACTTCAACTCTAAACTCTCCCTGATGAACTATACTCGGAAGGCCTTGCTTTCTGAAAAAAATGCTACTCTTAGCATTCGCTAGCGTCAATAGCCATCACTCTACAACTCTCACTCTCGTGAGTGCACGCACCCACACTCCTTATCACAAAAGGGGTATCAGTATATACATGAACTCAAACTTCTCTCATTAATCCCTAATACAAAGGCACTATATTATTTTCTAGGACATTTTCTTCTAACTTTCAGAGTCATCTACTTACGACTAATATTTCCATATGCATAGACACCCACACTTCTAAACACTTAACACTCCATCTTTAATTTCATTAGGATACTATCATTACACCTCAAATCACATAATCAACAACTTAACAAAATCTGTAAAACTATACCGAAGGCACATATTTCTTACCTATATTTCCTGAATTCAACTATAACGAACACCATACAACAACAACAACCCCTGAGTCTTCCTCAGACGCCCCCCCCTCCCCCCCCCATACTACAAATTTCAAAAACACAGACTAGGTACAACATACACTTATACGCATAAAACTTTATTAACAACTTGCTACCTGGGGTTCAACTTATTCCAATATACCCATGTTCTTAACCACTTAATGATTCAATCATAATTCATCATTTTAACACTAGTCCTCATGTACACATATCCCTCGCGATTACCTCTTAAACTTTTCATAAATCTTCAACCTGGGCTCTTTCACAAATCATATCAAGCCTACTAATTCATTCCTATAAATCATACATCATTAATCATAAAATACTATTCTCGCCACCATATTCTATAATCTATAATTCAAGCCTATAGTCTAGTATCCATCGTCTACCACTAATAACTCAACGCATGCAACATAATATACTAGTTCATCAAATTGGGAAATCAACTCCA
>NW_025890070.1:20457-28168 GCF_002878395.1 Capsicum annuum | reverse complement strand
GCATGCAACATAATATACTAGTTCATCAAATTGGGAAATCAACTCCAACTACTCATTTCATTCAAATACTACCAACAGTCACAATCCCCTCCATGACATCACTATTATAGCTCAAAATCCACTTCATACCTTCTCACATGAAGTACTAGTTTACATCTACTAAGGAAAAGAAGATCAAGGGGGTAAAATAGGCCTCACACGGCTTCACTAGACTTTGATTTTTTTTTTTTGTGTTTTGAACAAGGAAATGAAATGAATAACAAAGCAACTATGCTAGTGAATCGAAAGAGCCCCACACGACTTCACTAGACTTTGTTTTCAACAACACAATGATATCAAGATTACAAGAGATAAAAACTTGACACACAATATTCAATGGCGCCCAAGAATACACATCTTACTCTTTATAAATAAAATTTTGAGTCAAACACTTCCTCCACGGACTACCATACAATCCACACATGTTACTAGCTACCACATTAGTCTATCACCATAAAGGGGTAAATCATCCTCAAACATCGGTTATTCAACTAAAATTTATTTACACAAAAGTCATCCTCACTCTAACTTCAAAATTTATGACTTCACATCACCAACTTCTTGGTCCAACATCACTACCAATAGGTCATAACACCGACACTTAACTTATACTACTATTACTTGGGTGGAAATACAGTTCCAACATTCTGTTACACACCATTCCCCTTAAGCGTGACATATGCAACATAAATTCTGAAAGGGAGTGAATACACTTAATACCACAGGCTGGACAACACGATTTCATCAATATCAAAGTTTACACCAGAATCAATATACTCTGAAGCACTAACAAACTCTTCTCAAGTCCTTGCACAATAATTTTTTTTATAATCTTTATGGCTCAATTAGAAAGGACCATATCATTTAGATTCTAAACTTCTGCACTTGATTCACCCCAACAATGAGACACATCTGAGCACATCAAAGAAAAGAATTGGGATGACTTTACTTTCGTATGGACAACACCGTAGCATGAATTAGAGTATGGAAGAGGAATATTCTGACTCCATAGCACGAACTAGAACATGAAGAAAGAGAGACATTCCTAAATGCCTTGTAGCCTCCTGCTTATAAGTATGGCGCACTATACACCCATAAATAAGACTCTACCCAATGCGATTTCACAGACACCCTGGAACCATGAACCGTGCTTTGATGCCAAAATTTTTATGACCCAAACGGGGGCCCTGGCCGTGACAAGCATTCCTAACCATGAAGGGCTGAAACACCCCTATCTATCTGGTAATCATGCACATAATTCATATGATAAAAAGAAATGCAGAAGATACATAATATTACAGAAACATGGTCACGAGTCTAATGAAATCAATAATGTCCCACAACATCTATCTACATTTGAAAACCGTCTGCAAAATCTCTACTACATGACTAAAATGAACAACTGTCTAAAAACTGGGACAAGGCCCCCAGTAGACCCAAAACTATTAAATGATAAATAAACTGCCAGACATCAGGCCTTCCGAAATATAAAAGGCTCACCACTTGACTCTGCAAATCTGTCTGAAGAATCTACTGATTATCTGGACCCCTAGACTGTGCCTCCGAACCTGGGAGGGAAGGGGGTCAATACAAAGTATTAGTACGCAGAGTAATCCAAAACAAAGTAGAGATTTTTATATAAACTAAATGAGAGCTTTTATAAAACACATTATTGCAAAATGATTTCGAAAATACATGGGCATAGTATACTGATTTTTCAACAACAATGTAACACATCTGTGCTAGGTGGTACACCCTACAATTTCACATTTTCACCAACTGTCAAATCTCGGTTGCCGCCGAGATTAGAGTATAAGTGAGGGAAAGACACACAAGATCACAGCAGGGTGTCTCGACCCAATCAAGTAAGGTAGTGCACAAGATCACAAAGCAGGGCTCCTAACCTTAGTCCTAATTTGGGATGACATAATGTCAGGTACACAAGATCACACAGCAGATTACCAAGTTCCCGAGTCGGCAAACACGGTGTCACGACCTAAACCAGGCCCTGGCTGTGACGAGTATTCTAAACCATGAGGCCCAAAACACCCCTATCTGTCTGGTAATCACGCACACAATTCATATGATAAAAGAAATACGAAAGATACACAATATAATGGAAACATGGTCAAGAATCATGCAAAAGTAATAATGGGTAATAATGTCCCACAATCTCAACACAACATCTCTATAACGTCTGCTAAATCTCTACTACATGACTGAAATAAATATCTATTTGAAAATTGGGACAAGGCCCTCAGTAGACCCAAAACTAATAAATGATAAATTAAAATGCAGACATCAGGACTTCTGAAATATATAAGGCTCACCACTTGATTCTGCGATCTGTCGGAAGGAATATAATGGTTGTCTAGACACCTAGATTATGCCTCCGAACCTGAGAGGAGAGGAGGTCAATACAAAAGTAGTGGTACGTAGAGAAATCAAAACAGAAATATATAATATTTTTACACAATATAGGTGAGAGCCATTATAAAGCAGTTTCATATCAAATTATTTGAAAACACATGGGCATAATGTAATAGTTTTCAATACCAATGTAATGCGATTGAGCTAGGTGGAATACCCTACAATTGTAATTCCAGGTTTATGTGTAATCCACCTCTGGTGCTCGGCGGCCAAGCCTCCAATCCAAGTAGCCGCCAGGAGGTGGAGCTGGTATACCCCCCATGTGAGTACACCGCAGGGAATCCCCCCATGTGAGATGTCCCAATTATTTTATTATCCTCCCATGTAGGATACAATATCATATGACCCGCATCGGTAACTACGGTTTCCAGCGATGAGCCCTTTCACTCAAACGCCTTCTTCGAGCATCCACTTTTCTCATGAAAATCAATGCATTCAAACTTTGTTCAAATCAATCACATGTCATACTCTGTAGGGTATCGTCATACCCGACTTACAAGTCATCAGTATCATATCATTATCTTCATTCAATCATCATATGGAACATATTTCAACATGAACAAAACAACCCTCTATTTGAAAGTCAAAAACCATATCCAAATCATGACATTTTAAAGACATTTCATGACATGCATTTCAAGATGATTTAAAATGATTCATATCATGTGAAAACTTAAAACAATATCATATCAAGAGAGGGGTTCCGTGTAAATCATGCTCTCAATTTATCATCATTATGAAACACATGCATATCCATATATAATATATCAAATCACATTGGAATTAGGCCTAAAGACCAAATCAATATCATAAAATGTTTAAAACATAATCATATTTCGTAATTTCAAAACCCCCATTTTGAAAACATGAATTTTTAAAGACCATGAGATTTTTGAGATAACCCCACGTACCTCGATTACTATGAATATTAGATGCTTCTTGAAGCCTACATTGAGAGGATTCTGAATATGCAATTAGTTCCTAAAACCCCCGGTTGAAAGGCCATAACTTCTTGCTCGGGTGTCGGATTTTAGCAAGATTAGTATCGTTAGAAAGCTAACTCGAAGACCTATCATTTGACACACAGTAGGCTCCCTAATTTGATATATACAGAGAGTTATGGTCAATGGAAGCTAACACAATTTACAACATCCACTAAAACTTAGTTGATCGAAATAGTTTCAACTCGTCCTTGAGTTGAAGGACCTCTATGGTATAAATTCAATCTTGAATGGATTCACATGCTACACTAATAATTAACATACCATATTGGCATAGGATTTTATGGCTTTGGGATTTATCAACACATCGAAATCATGGTCTATATTGTAGCTCGAAATGCGGGGTTTTACATTATCCCCCTTAGGATCATTCGTCCCCGAATGATGATGTGGGACACAGACAAATACTATTTCAAGCATAATAAAGGATTAGGAAAGATAAGATAGGAATAGTACCTTCTGTCTCATCCTCCATCGAAGCAAACAAATTGGGGTATCTAATTCTCATGTCATCTTCTGACTCCCAAGTTGCTCCTTCCACTTTCTGATTCCTCCACAGTACCTTTACTGAGGCTATCTCTTTGCTCCTCAGCTTTCAAACTTGGAGATCTAAAATTTCAATGGGCTCTTCTTCGTAAGACAAGGAATCTGTCACTTTGACACCCTCTACTGGTAATACCAAAGAATGATCTCCAATGTATTTTTTTTAACATGGATACATGGAATACCGGATGAACGGAACCCAAACTTGCAGGTAATTCTAGCTCGTAAGCAACTGCACCAATCTTTCTCAAAATCTGATATGGCCCTATATAGCGAGGGCTCAATTTACCCCTTTTTCCGAACCGCATAGCTCCTTTCATAGGAGAAACCTTGAGAAACACCCAATCACCAACTTCAAACTCCAGTTCTCTTCTCTGAACATCGGCATAGGACTTCTGACGACTCTGAGCAGTCTTGAGTTATTCTCTAATGATCTTCACTTTCTCCATCGCTTGATGAACAAGATAAGGCCCATATAACTGGATCTCACCCACTTCATACCATCCTATCGGAGACCTATATCTCCTCCCATATAGAGCCTCAAAAGGAGCCATCTTGATGCTGGCATGGTAACTATTATTGTAAGCGAATTCAACCAGTGGCAGGTAAACTACCCAACTACCTTTGAAATCAATGACGCATGCCCTCAACATATCCTCGAGGGTCTAAATGGTACGCTCAGTTTGCCTATCCATCTGAGGGTGGAAAGCTGTGCTCAAATTCACTTATGTACCTAAACCCTTCTGAAAAGATCTCCAGAACTGAGATGAAAACTGCATACCTCTATCGGATATAATGGACACTGGTTCCCCATGCAACCAAACTATCTCCTCAATGTAAATCTTAGTATAACCCTCTCCCGAATAATTAGTCCTTACAAGCAAAAAGTGGGCTGACTTTGTCAATCGATCTACAATCACCTATATAGAATCATACTGGTTTCGGGATCTCGAAAGTCCTGTAATGAAGTCCATGTTTATCATCTCCCACTTCCATAAAGGTAGGGCTATCTCTTGGGAAGTAGCACCCGATCTCATGTGTTCTACCTTTACTTGTTGACAGTTCAAACACTTGGACACAAAATCAGCTACATCACGTTTCATGTTATTCCACCAATATAAGGTTTTCAGATCGTGGTACATCTTAGTAGAGCTTAGGTGAATGACATACCTCGAAGTGTGCGCCTCATTAAGGATTCTTTCCCGCAGCCCATCAAAATTCGAAATGCACAACCTACCCTGAAATCTCAGAATACCATCACCACTAATTTCAAATGACATAACCTTTTGTTGACCCACATCTTTCTTGATTTGCATAAAGATAGGATCTTTAACCTGCTTCTCCTTAACTTCAGCACAAAGGTATGACTTAGCTAACTCATGAACAATCACTCCTCCATCTTCGGAATCTAAGAGTCGCACTCTCATGTTTACAAGGCGGTGAATATCATTCACCATCTCTTTCTTTCCTTCTTCTACATGAGAAAGGCTGACCATAGACAACCTGCTGAGGGCGTCAGCTACAACATTTGCCTTGCCCAGATGGTAATACAGACTCCTATCATAGTCTTTCAAAAGCTCCATCCAATGCCTCTGCCTGAGGTTCAATTCTTTCTGTGAGAAAACCTACTGCAAACTCTTATGGTCAGTATAAATATCAACATGCACTCCATAGAGATAGTACCTCCAAATTCTAAGTGCAAACACCACGTCTGCTAACTCCAAGTCATGAGTGGGGTAATTACGCTCATGCACCTTTAACTGCCTAGATGCATAAGCTATCACCTTACCACGCTGCATCAATACACAACCAAGTCCCACACGAGACGTATCACAATAAACCAAAAAATCATCTACACCCTCGGGAAGGGTCAAAACAGGAGCAGTAGTCAACTTGTCCTTCAACTTCTCAAAACTGTTTTCACACAAGTCAGACCACACAAACTTCATCTTTTTCTGAGTTAGTTTAGTAAGCGGAGCATCCATGGAAGAAAAACTCTCTACGAACCTTCTGTAATACCCTGCCAAACCCAAAAAGCTCCAAATATAGGTTGGAGTCGTGGGTCTGGGCTATTTTCTAACTTCTTTAACTTTATGGGAATCCACTCTTATCCCATCACTGGACACAATATGCCCTAGGAAGGCAATAACATCTAACCAGAATTCACACTTAAAAAATTTGGCATACAGTTGATGATCCTTAAGGGTCTGAAGAATAATTTGGAGGTGATTGGCGTGATCCTCTTTACTCTTAGAATAGATCAGAATATCATCAATAAATATAATGATGAACAAGTCAAGAAATTGATGGAACACTCTATTCATAAGATCCATGAAGGCTGCAGGGGCATTAGTCAACCCAAAGGATATGACTAGAAATTTTTAGTGACCATATCGGGTTCGGAAGGCTGTCTTGGGAACGTCTGACTCCCTAACTTTCAACTTATGATAACCTAAATGAAGATCTATTTTTGAAAAACACTTAGCACCCTGAAGCTGGTAAAAAAGATCATCAATCCTAGGAAGAGGATACTTGATTTAATCGTGACCTTATTCAGCTGACGATAGTCTATGCGCATACGAAGGGAACTATCCTTTTTTCACACGAAAAGTACAGGTGCACCCCAAGGGGACACACTGGGGTGAATAAAACCCTTATCTAGAAGGTCTGCCAGCTGCTCTTTTAACTCTTTCAGTTTTGTGAGAGCCATTCTATATGGCGGAATAGAAATAGAACGGGTGTCTGGCAATACATCAATGCCAAAATCTATTTCCCTATCAGGTAGTATCCCTTGGAGATCTTTGGGAAAGACTTCTGGAAACTCATTCACTACAGGGACTCACTGAAAAAAAAAGATTTTCAACTCTTGAGTCTTTTACTCAGATTAGATGGTACATACAGCCTTTGGAGATAAGCTTTTGGGCTCTAAGATAAGAGATAAAATGACCTATAGGTTCCACAGAACTCCTTGCCCATACAATTAGTGTCTCATTCGGAAAAGAAAAAGTGACCTTTCGGGTTTTGCAATCAAGGGTGGCATAACACGAATGGAGCCAGTCCATCCTAAGGATGGCATCAAAATCTACCATATCAAGTTCTATAAGATCGGCCACAATATCCCTACTAAGAATAGGCACAACACAATTTCTATAAACCCTTCTAGCAATAATAGAATCACCTACAGGAGTGGAAACAGTGAAGGGTTCTTCAATGACTTCGAGCTCGAACCCAAAACCAACAGCCACATAAGGGGTCACATAAGATAAAGTAGACCCGGGATCAAGTAACACATAAATATCACGGGAAAGTATTTGTACATACCGGTAACAACATCTGGGGAACTTTCACCTCATGGCGGTTGGTCAAAGTATATAACCGGTTGAGACTATTCTCGGCAGCTGAAGGGGCACCCTTATGAGGAGGAGCCGTGAACGCGGCTTGGGGCTTAGTCCCCACCCCCCACCCCCCACCCCCGCATTTCCTCCAGCAGAAGGGCAGTTTTTCTGAAGATATCCCACTTTGCCATAAGTATAACAATTTTTCCCCTTAAAAAAACACTTCCCTGGGTGATTCCTCCCATAAATCTCACACTATGGATAAGTACGACACTGTTGGGCCACACTCCCCTACAACTGAGTATCTAGGGCTCTTGATCTATGATGAGTCTGGAAACTCTGAGATCGTCTGTCTACTGGTGG
>NW_025890070.1:18865-20357 GCF_002878395.1 Capsicum annuum | reverse complement strand
TTTGCTATCTATTTCCCCAGTTGCCGCTCTGTGGCTGGCTGTGATTCTGATCTGCGGTTCTGGCTCTCTTTGCTTGCTTGTCTTTCTATCTTATTTTTGAAATTTTTTTTTTGTTTCTCTTCTATCTGCTGTGTATGAACGGTCAGCCGAGAAAAGTCTAAATCCTTGTTCAACATAGCCCCCTGGCACTCAAGTACCAGGTCATCAGAAGCCCGAATGCAAATTTCCTCATCTGGGCTCTCATATTACTAGTCAACTCTGGTGCATAGCGGGCTAGTTTATTAAACTTCAAAGTGTACTCCTGGACACTCATATTGCCCTGCTTCAGATTCATAAACTCTTCCGTCTTGGCCTCCCTCAACTCCAGAGGAAAGAATCGATCAAGGAAAGCTCCCACAAATTCTCCCCAAACTGTGGGCTCAGCACTCTCACCTTTTGCATTCTCCCAGTCGGCATACCACTGATTTGCAACATCCTTGAGCTGATAAGTTGCTAGTTCCACCCCTTCAACCTCATCCACATGTATTACCTTAAAGATCTTTTCTATCTCATCCATGAACTCCTGTAGATCTTCCTCGACCTTGGTTCCAGTGAACTTAGGTAGGTTCATCTTCATGAAATGTTCAACCCTAGTAGCCTCAGATGTAACAAATGCAAACCCAACGTATTCTGATTGTTGAGCCTGGTTAGCTACCAACTGTGTCAACATATGAATAGACCGTCTGAATTCTGCATTTTAAATATCTCCCTGAGCAGTTGGGGAACTGTTGACATTAGTCCGCGAAGCCCGAGGTGGACTGGTCAGGATTGGAAGGACTCCCAAAGTAGGGACAAGTTCTAGAGTGTGAGCTCTGTTACGGGTCCGCATCCCATGGGTGGGATGGACCTCATCTGCCTGAGCATTCTGATTGATGATATGACGTGGAGGCATAACTGTGTTTCTAAAATACAAGTGATCATTGATTAGGGGACAGTTCATACTCTGAAGCACGAGCTAAATCACAAAAAAGGGCAATATTTCTTAAACGCCTAGCAGCCTTCTGCTTATAAGTGTGGCGCACTACACACCCATAAATAAGACTCTACCCGACGCAATTCTGTAGATACCCTAACACCATAAACTATGCTTTGATACCAAGTTTGTCACGACCCAAACCAGGCCCTGTCCGTGACGAGTATTCCGAACCATGAGGCCCAAAACACCCCTATCTTTCTGGTAATCACGCACACAATTCATATGATAAAGGAAATACAGAAGATACAAAATATAACAGGAACATGGTCAAGGATCGTGCAAAAGTAATAATGGGGAATAATGTCTCATAATCTCAACACAACATCTCTATAACATCTGCTAAATCTCTACTACATGACTGAAATAAATATCTATCTGAAAACTGGGACAAGGCCCTCAGTAGACCCAAAACTAATAAATGATAAATTAAACTGCAGACATCAGGCCTTCCGAAATATAGAAGGCTCACCACTTGAT
>NW_025890070.1:10064-18765 GCF_002878395.1 Capsicum annuum | reverse complement strand
ATAGGTGAGAGCCATTATAAAGCAGTTTCATATCAAATTATTTGAAAACACATGGGTATAATGTAATAGTTTTCAATACCAATGTAATGTGATTGAGCTAGGTGGAATACCCTACAATTGTAATTCCACGGTTATGTGGAATCCGCCTCTGGTGCTCACCGGCCAAGCCTCCAATCCAAGTAGCCTCCAGGAGTTGGAGCCGGTATACCCCCCATGTGAGTACACCTCAGGGAATTCCCCCATGTGAGATGTCCCAATTATTTTATTATCCTCCCATGTAGAATACAATATCATATGACCCGCATCGGCAACTACGATTTCCAGTGATTAGCCCTTTCACTCAAACGCCTTCTTCGAGCATCCACCTTTCTCATGAAAATTAATACATTCAGACTTTGTTCAAATCAATCACGTGTCATACTCTGTAGGGTATCGTCATACCCGACTTGCAAGTCATCAGTATCATATCATTCTCTTCATTCAATCATCATATGGAACATATTTCAACATGAACAAAACAACCCTCTATTTGAAAGTCAAAAACCATATCCAAATCAGGACATTTCATGACATGCATTTCAAGATGATTTCAAATGATTCATATCATGTGAAAACTTAAAACAATATCATATCAAGAGAGGGGTTCCATGTAAATCATGCTCTCAATTTATCATCATTATGAAACACATGCATATCCATATATAATATATCAAATCACATTAGAATTAGGCCTAAACACCAAATCAATATCATAAAATGATTAAAACATAATCATATTTCGTAACTTCAAAAACCCCAATTTGAAAACATGAATTTTTAAAGCCCATGAGATTTTTGAGGTAACCCCACGTACCTCGATTACTATGAATATTAGATGCTTCTCGAAGCCTACTTTGAGAGGATTCTGAATATGCAATTAGTTCCTAAAACCCCCGGTTGAATCTTGAGTTGCTTGGGTTTTTATTTTGAAACCCTAAGGAGAATCCTTGAGCAGTTTTGATGAATAAAGGTGTATTTTGGGGTCCTTGGAGCTGAATTTCGTTTTTTAGGGCTAAGTAAGGGTGGAAAAGGACCATTTTGCCCCAAAAATGGAGTGTTTAAGTCACTTGAATTCTTTACATAGGTGCAACCCATTCAATCGCCTATGTTTACATATGCGCCACCTAGGTTATCGCTTATGTTTACATAGGAGCCGCCTAGGCTATTGTCTATGCTTTCCAGTGGCCATGGGCGATTGGTTAGGCGACGCATATCACTTTGAAAGGGCATAACTTCTTGCTCGGGTGTTGAATTTTAGCAAAATTGATATCGTTGAAAAGCTAACTCGAAGAACTATCATTTGACACATAGTAGGCTCCCTAATTCGACATATACAGAGAGTTATGGTCGATGGAAGATGACACAATTTACAACGTCCACTAAAACTTAGTCGATCGAAATAGTTTCAACTCATCCTTGAGTTGAAGGACCTCTATGGTCTAAATTCAAGCTTGAATGGATTCACATGCTACACAAATAATTAACATGCTGTATTGGCATAGGATTTTATGGCTTCAGGATTTATCAACACATTGGAATCATGGTCTATATTGTAGCCCAAAATGCGGGGCATTACACACGATTTCTAGCGTAGATTCATTTGACTCGTGCTTTCTTCGGGTAACCACCTATCTCAAAAAATCAATGCATGAAACTCATTTTAATCAATCACATGTCATACTCTGTAGGGTATCGTCATACCCGACTAGCAAGTCATCAATATCACATCAACTTTCCAACTTCTCATATCATTTACCACATGCACATATGTATGACTTTCACACCATTAAAAAACATACACCATGATTCTAACCATGCAATTATTCAAAAAGTTTAATCATTTATGAGTAATGTCATATCAATTGCAAAACTCATGCTCTCAATGGTTTAACACTAGTATAATAAGGGGTATAAACATTATCATGGGGAATAGAGAAAATTCACAACTCATGTACATCGCACCCTTTTAAAATTTCAGGTCACATGTTCACAATTCAACCATTTAAATATATTCAAACAAACAAACCCGTGATATCTCAATAATTCTTTCAAAATCATATATCAAAACATGTTATTTGTATCAATTGAAAACCCCCATTTGTAAAAACATATATATACTTGTATAAATTTAAAGTCTTGAGTAAATTCCTTTCTGAAAACATGCCCATGAAATTTAGGACAACCCCATGTACCTCTATTTTGGAGAATAATGAATTATTCTTGAAGCTTACGGATTGGGGATTTCAAATCTCTAATTATCTTCAAAAACTCACGGTTGAATCTTGAATTATTTGGGATTCTTGTTTGAAACCCTAGAGAGCGTTCTTGATGAATTTTGGTGAAAGTGTATGTATTTAGGTGTATTTGGGATTAAATTCCGTGTTTGAATGGGTTTGGGGCCATGAAAAATGTCTAGTTTGACCTTAAAATTTTAAATTCGGGACTGGAACGCCATATAAGGCTTCACCGCGACATGCGGAAAATTGTGATGAGCTACTGTAGACACGTAATTTTGTCCCCCTCAAAAGTTCAATTTTATTCATGTTTACCGTATCATATTATGTACCCTCACCCACGTGATTACATCCCACCAAAAATACAAAAAAATAAATCTCAACAAAATCCCTAACCAACTTTTATTCTTTTAACACCCTAACAACCCTCTCCAATAAGAAAATGACAAATCACCACCTCACCACTCCATACCCCACCTCCCTACCCCTACCTAACCCTACCCCACATCACCCCTCACCCTCTTTTTTTTTTGTCCAAGAAGAAAGGACTCAAAAAAGGATAAACACAATATATACACACATACTCTCAAAAAACAAAGGATGATCAGTAACAGAAAAAGAAAAAAAAATAGAATCAGCTCTTTCTCTCTAGACTCTCACTCTCTCTTTCTCTCTAAGCTCCTACCGGTCGGTGACCAGCGAAACCATCACTACCGCCATCGCCGCCAATGTCTTCTCTCCTCTGATCTCCGACCAAACCCGTCAGATCTGCCGCCGCCGTCACCGACCAAACCCCCATCTCCACCGGAGAAGAAAGCAAAACTAGCTGCGGCTCCGCCGTCAGCAGTCGCTGCTCCGGCTACATTGCATCGGCCACTGGCTTCATCCGCAGCTTATCCATCCGGCGAAATAGCTTCAGCTCCGGTCACCACAGAAGAAATGGGCACTGTCGCCGTTCTCGCCGTCATCGGAGCTCATCGGAGCTCGATAGGCATTGGGTTTTAGGTCCCGTTTGTTTGTTGGGGGTCTTGGTTTCGTCTATTTCTTGGTTCGTTGTCAATATTGGATTTCGAGTTTTCTTTATCGAATCGCGTCGGCGTTCTTGGTTGTGTTTCGTATAACAAAGTTTGTCTCACTGGTTTTGAAGTTGTCCTATTAGCTTTTCTCTCTATCGAGTTGGATTCATCGCAATCGAGGTTCTCCGGTCGAGTATTTTGGTCATCGGATTTCTTCATTATCGACAAGGATTAATTTCATCGAGGTCCATTTCTTCTAACCAAATCTTTAATTTATTTTGACTTTTCATGATGTTGTGGATGATTTATTTGTTGCGTGTTTGGTATGTTTGAAAATATGTGTTATGTGTTGGTTGATGTTGGTTTCGGACTTTGAAAAGTGAATTGATAAATCGAAGCATGTTTGATCATATTGTTTGAAATAAATTTGGGGACGGGAATCGAAAATTGATAAAAGTAAATATCTTGATAGTTTTGATACATTGTTGATGTTGAATGCGGTACGTTGTCGAGCGGGTAGGCAAATAGTAAGCTCTGGGTAGGCAAGTTTAGGATTGGGGCAGTGTTGGAATGATTGGAATATTTGATGAATGTCTTATTTATCGTATTTGGAAAGTGTATTTATTTAACCGGGGAATGCCCCAAGGTAATTTGTATTTACTCACCGGGGAATGCCCCGAGGAATTTCGTACGCAAAGGATGCTCGTGGTTAAGGCCCGAGGCATCGGGTAAAGCATAGTTAGGACTAGTGTAGGTTATTTCAGTATTTTTATTTCGGGTTGTAATAATTGGACTGGACTTTACATATTTGTTTTGTCTTTGTTATTGTTTGGTTTTGCGTATTTTTTGTGTGATTTATGCATTTGTAACGTCAATTTAGCCGATACGCTCTACTAAGCGACCGTGGTTGAACCACGGGATCGAGGGGTGCCTAACACCTTCCCCTCGGTCAACAGAATTCCTTGGCCGGAATCTCTGTTCGCAAACCAGTTTAAGAGTCAAATGGTTTCGAAAAGGATTTTCCAAAGGTGACTTGGCACACCGGATTATGCCAAGTGGCGACTCTGAATAAAAAATAAAAAATAATCCTTTTCTGAAACAAATTTTCATTTCTTGTCACTTAAATAATAAAGCCCTTTCGAACTTTAAAATATCTCTTTTTTGGAGTACGTAAAAAAGGGGTGTGACAACTTCTAGCGACTTTGCTGGGGAACAAAACAAGTTTTTAGAATTCGAGCTATTTTTGGAATCGTATCGCTTTGTTTGGCATTACAAGTGTATAAGCATTGTTGGTGATTATTGTTGATGTTATTTTCACTTTTGTGCGTTTTCGTGCTCTTTGTTTATAGTATTTATCTTATGTGTTACCGTTTTATATCTGTCATCATGAGTCCACCCCCCGGCCTTCTTTCTGCAACAAGTCCGTAGTACACGTGTTGTACACAACCTCTAGTTGAGTCACCCTTATTTTAGGGGGGGAGCCATCGGTGTTATGGAGTAGGTGGAAAGCAAAGCAGCCACTATCGACCATAGGCTCCCCCGAACAGCCTTGTTAGTGAACCACAACGTAGGTCAGCCTTTAGGTCATGCTTATGTGCATCATATTGAGACCTAGTGAGGCCCACTTGGTCCTTTGTAGGAGACTCACCTTTAAAGCATCCCTACGTGCTAACTGTTGCATTTTTAAGGGTAACGTGGTCATTTGACGGACTGATTTTAAAAACAAAAAAGTTAGGAGTAAGGTGCGTAGGCAAAACCGAAAAAGAAAAATAGAAAAAGTGAGTCAAAAGGAATGAATAAAAAGAGGAGCGTCGTAATTTATTTTAGAATTCGTTATGGCTTTTGTTCTTCACGATCCAAAAACTCAACAAGATTTTTTTACGTTTTGCATTTGTCTTCTCAAAATACCGTAAATTCAAAACAAAAAAAAAAGTTTTGTTTGCCTTTTCTACTTATCTGTCAAAAATACCCAAAAAAATTTTCTTCATAATTAGTGGTGTCAGTCTTAGTTGAAGTGTCTAGTTGAAAATCCAAAAAGTTTTTATTTGTTTGTTTTGGGTTGTGTCTCTTAAGTTAGGGTCAATTTATTAGTTAATAGTTAATTGTCCAATCTGGACGAACTACGCACCCCTGATTCTCCTCTTTCGGGATGTGAGATACGTAGGCAGCCTATTGTTGGTTCGGGGATCTTATTTAAAAAATTCAAAAAAAAGATCTTCTTCACTCTTTATTTAGAGTAGGTGTTTCATACATATCTTGAAAAGAAAAAAAAGAAGAAGAAAAAAAAATGATTTTCCTCAATAGTCGTAGGGTTCATTTTTGGTTGATCTTATTTAAAAAATCCAAAAAGATTTTCTTCACTCTTCATTTAGAGTAGGTGTTTCATGTACATCTTTAAACGAAAACAACAACAAAAAAATATTTCCCTTTAACAGGTTCAGGTTTCATTTTACGCATGAAATTCAAAAAAAAAAAAATCCAACAATATTTTTTCGGTAATCATAGATTTCATTTTGTAGAAAAATCTGAAAATTCAAAAAGATTTTCATCACTCTTCATTTAGAGTAGGTGTTTCATATACATCTCTAAAAGAAAACTACAAAAAGATTTTTCTTTAATAGTTTCAAGTTTCATTTTCCTATGAAATTCAAAATCAAAAAACCCAAAAGATTTTTCTTTGTTAATCATAGTTTTCATTTTGTATAAAGATGTTAAGCCTAAAAATGCAAAAAAAAAATTTCGTCAGTTCTTTTTGACAATTTGTTATTTTCTTTTCTTCATAAAGTTTCAAAAAGAAAAAAAAAAGAGAAAAAGAGTTCAATTGGCCATTTTGGCACGAGTTCACGAACTACGCACACCTGATTCTCCCCTTTCGGGGGTGAGATACGTAGGCGCCCTTCTTAGGTTCGGTGATCTTTTCAAAAAAAAATAAAATAAAATAAAATAAAAATAGAGAGGTTTTGAAAAACTGTTGAACTCTAACCAGTTGCTATCTCTTGTCCAGTTAGTTTAAGGTGGTTGATTTGTGGCATTTTGGCTGGTCCTCCATATTGCTACAAGTCACAGAGGAAGTTATGGCCAACAAGGATACCGAGTTAGTTGTCACTAATCAGATAGGGAGTTCGGAGAATGAGAATGTAGGAGATAATGAAGAGATTCGGAAATTAAGGACGCAAATAATAGAAATGCATCGAGCTTGGGCTAATGGGTTGCCGCCTCCTCCGGTTCCCACTGATAATCTGGAATATCTTTCTAGCTTGCCTCCCATGTCACATGCACAATTTCCCATTTTTGTTGATATGCCACAACATGCATCAGGATCGACTCCGGGACAACAATATCCAACCACTTCCAATATTCATTTCCTCACTCCTCAATACAAAATTACCACATACTCGGCTCCGCCTGCTATTCATGCTTTTGCAGCCCCACTTCTATGTGAAGCTCCTGCTTTTAATGTCAATCCAACGGTTGTGATTCCTCACTCTACAAGAGACCCTGTATTGAATATTTTTAGTGATCAGCATTACGCTCCCGAGCCCACATTTAAGTCAACTGGTCCTTACGATTTTCCTAAACCGCCTGAATTTCCTCCTAACACTGAGAAACCTGTTATGACAGAAGAACAAGAGAAAATAGCCAAAAAATTGAGAAGTTTGGAACTGACTATGAAAACCTTGCAAGGACTTGGGGGGTACAAAAGTGTCTCATATAAAGATCTGTGCATGTTTCCAGGTGTACATCTTCCTCTTGGTTTTAAAATGCCGAAGTTTGAGAAGTATGATGGACATGGAGATCCTATGGCACATTTGAGACACTATTGCAACCAGCTAAGGGACGCTGGAGGGAAGGAAGAGTTGCTCATGGCATATTTTGGTGAGAGTCTTTCAGGTCTAGCTTCAGAATGGTTTGTTGACCAAGACATCAACAAGTGGAATAGCTGGGATGACCTGGCTAATGAATTCGTGCAACAATTTCAATACAATATGGAGTTGATTACTGACGAGAAATCCTCAACTAATATGAATAAAAAGAGTACTGAAACTTTCAGAGAGTATGCGATTAGATGGCGTGAACAAGCTGCTAGGGTGAAACCACCAATGAAAGAAAGTAAGATAGTGGAGGCGTTTATTCAAGTGCAGGATGAAACATATTATCAACACTTGTTACCTGCATTAGGCAAGCCATTTATTGAGTTCCTCAAAATAGGGGAGATGATAGAGGATGGAATTAAGATTGGTCGCATTGTGAGTTTTGCAACATTAAAAGTTACTACTCAAGAAATTCATAAAGATTTGGGAAGTATGGGAGGAAAGAAGAATGTGGAAGATGCATCTGCCATTGCAGTTGAACAACAGGCATGGGCAAGAGGACCACACCATCGTTACCCACGGGCTCAAACCCAAGTTTATGCCCAAGCTCCACAGAATCTTTACCAAAATCCATTATATCCCATTCCCCCACCTCCATATCAAGAGTATAATGTGCAACCTTATGTTCAACCTCCATCTTACCCACACTGGCGTGTGCCAACTTTGCCGAGTCATCCTCTAACTCCACATACATATCGAATCCCTTCTAGGCCTGGTTTTCAATTTAAACCAAATAATGAAATGAGACAGAAGTCGAGAGATAACTTCACACCCATTGGAGAGTCGTATGCAAGTTTATTCCAGAGATTGGTACAGCAGGACATGATCACTCCTCTCCTTGGGTACACTCCCGACCCACATTCAAGAAGTTTTGATCCTAATGTACGATATGCATATCATTCTGATGTTCAGGGTTACAGTGTTGAAGATTGTCGTGCTTTGAAAAGAGAAATTGAAAAGATGATTCAAGATAAATCAATCATGGTGCAGAACACTGACAGTAAGGAAAGCTCTAGTCATGCTATATGCAAACCAGTGGCTAAGATGTTAGGCTGAGCAATTAAAAAGTCACCCCTCTCCTTGCTAGGAAAGGGTCCGGTAGCTTGTTTTGTTTTATTTTCTGTTCTCCGAATTATTTCAGGGTTGTAGTTCGGGATCTGTCTTGTTTTGTCCTTTTGTTGTTTATGTTCAAACCCTTCTATCTTTTGTTTTGACTAAATAAAGTGTCTCATTTTTCTTTGTGTTTTAAATATGTGTCGTTTGTTTGTTTTCTTTACATAGTACATTTCGTGTTAACTCTAGTGATATGACATGCAGTGAAATTTTCAGCCAGATCTTAAAATACAATTTAAGCATGAACTTTGAATTAGAGGGTTAAAGTTAGAAAAAAAAAGAGCATATGAGAAAATAGATAGAGTGTTGAGACATTTGGTAATAGGTTAAGGCAATTATTTTGAGAATCACAAGAATAACTTGGCTATCGATTGAAAGACAGGTCCCAATTAGGTCAAATAGTGGACGTGTGATCCCTATATCAAGG
>NW_025890070.1:4892-7064 GCF_002878395.1 Capsicum annuum | reverse complement strand
GACAAGTATATAAAAAGAGGTGAAACACATGTTCGAGGCAAGTTAGTATTGTAAAACATGTCATAAGTGATATTGGTCATGTACTTTCACATTGCATGCTATATACTTGCATTCTCAAGGATTGACATAATGAAGGCATTTCATTCTGCTATCCAAACATTGTATCATCCTTTGTTTACCCCATTTGATCCTTAGTGTTATTTTCTTTCATACCCCTCTTTTGGAATCAAGATAGAGTAAGTAAAGTTCAAAGAATAGTGTCGAGTAAGAAGATAAAGTCAAAAGTTACAAAAAAAGAGACAAAATTGTTTCCAAAAAAAAGAGTGTCAAGAAAAATAGAGTTAGAAAAGAAGAATCACAAAGTGAAAAGAGCGAATATAAAAAAAAATCAGATCAAAGCAAAAGGACAAGCTGCGAGAACTACGCATGACCTGATTCTTCTCTCTCGGGGGTGAGATATGTAGGCTGCCCTACTAAGGGCTCGGTCCAACCAAATAAATAATTTAGAATCACCCAGTCAAAAGAAACTGGGGCATGAGTTAATCCTCATTGTTTGAGTCGATTCCAAAAGTTGTAAGGCCTACCCCCCTCAAGTGTCGTTTGGGCCTCACGCCATCCTTTCTTTTTAACCCTATCCAAAAGCAAGTTACAACCAAAGAAAAGACCTTCAGATCAATCTTTGGGGATGTTAAGGCAAAGCATGCAAGGGATATGCTGATGTATTTGGGAACTACCTGTCTTTCTCAACCCAAGGAATCAAGAGAGAAATAAAAATGAGAGAGTCTTATTGGTGAAAACCCTCACGGGCACCGTAAAGTGATAGTAAGTTGAGATAGATAAAAAAGAGAGAGTCTTATTGGTGAAAACCCTCACGATCACCGTGAGACGATTGTGAGTTGGGATAAATGAGAATAAGAGAGTCTCATTAGTAAAAACCCTCACAGACACCACAAGACAAGGGTGAGCTGAGGGAAAGACCCTTCAAAACGTCACTAGCCGAATGAGGTTTGAATGCAATTGGCCTAAGGAAACAACTCAATTTCAAGGCCATTAAATCAACAATAATTGGTAGAGAGGTTGGATGGAAAGATCAGGTAGCTTAATCCAAAAGGCATGGCATAATCATTAGAGTTGACTGTCATTTTTAGAAAATTTGTCATTTCTTTGTTTCAAATGGGGACACTCATTGTCTTTTCTTTCTTCTCTTTATTTTATTTTGTTTTCTTGAGTCAGTGGTCCAAATAAAAGTCATTGTCAGTTTTCTCTTATTTTTGAGTCAAGTCCATATCAAAATAAGTGAGAAAAGATTTCAAAACTGGCTACCAACTTCTTCAATTGCACAATGCAAGACAAAGTCAGCATATGAAAGAGACATAATTGTGAACTTATGAAACACCAAGGTTTGAAGGATTTATTTGAGAAGCATGACAAAGCAGAGATACTGTGGTTATTTTGGAGTCACTCTTAATAATCTGAGTTTGGGTCAATGACACGACAAAGTAGGGGTAAATGTCAGCAATCTGAAACAAAATGAACACTAGAGCAAATGCCTGGAAATCCAAGTGCTGCAAACTACCACTAAGTTTTTAACTGACAAATTTTCTTTGTTGAAATAGGGGAAGATTCGCTTCACTTAATTCAGCTACCATTGGAAATACACCTCCGTGAGAATTTACTTTCTGTTCAGGACCCTCCTGAAAAATGGGATTTTACCTTATGTTCAGGACCCACCTGAAAAATAGGATTTTACTTTCTGTTCAGGACCCTCCTGAAAAATGGGATTTTACTTTATGTTCAGGACCCTCCTGTAAAATGGGATTTTACTTTCTGTTTAGGACCCTCCTGAAAAATAGAAATTTACTTTCAGTTCAGGACCCTCCTAAAAAATGGAATTTTACTTTTTGTTCAGGACCCTCCTGAAGAATGGGACTTTACTTTCTGTTCAGGACCCTCCTAAAAAATGGAATTTTACTTTCTGTCCAGGACCCTCCTAAAAAATAGGACTTTACTTTATGCTCAGGACCCTCCTGAAGAATGGGATTTTACTTTCTGTTCAGGACCCTCCTGAAGAATGGGATTTTACTTTCTGTTCAAGACCCTCCTGAAGAATGGGAATTCACTTTTAGTTCAGGACCCTCCTGAAAAATGGAATTTTACTTTATGCTCAGGACC
>NW_025890070.1:0-4792 GCF_002878395.1 Capsicum annuum | reverse complement strand
TCAGGACCCTCCTGAAGAATGGGATTTTACTTTCTGTTCAGGACCCTCCTGAAGAATGGGAATTTACTTTCAGTTCAGGACCCTCCTGAAAAATGGGATTTTACTTTATGTTCAGGACCCTCCTGAAAAATGAGATTTTACTTTCTGTTCAGGACCCTCCTGAAAAATGGGAGTTACTTTCTGATCAGGACCCTCCTGAAAAATGAGATTTTACTTTCTATTCGGGTAATCCCAGCAACATTTGCAAGGAGACGCACTTCTTTGTTCGGGTAATTCCAGCAACATTGGTAAGGAGACGCACTTCCTTGTTCGAGTAATTCCAGCAACATTGGTAAGGAGACACACTTCCTTGTTTGGGTAATTCAAGTTACATTTATGAGGAGACACACTTCCTTGTTTGGATAATTCAAGTGACATTTGTATGGAGATGCACTTCCTTGTCTGGGTAATTCAAGCACCATTTGTAAGGAAATGCACTTCCTTGTTCGGGTAATTCAAGCAACACTTGTTAGGAGACACACTTCTTTGTTTGGACAATTCAAGTGGTATTTGTAAGGAGACACACTTCCTTGTTTGGGTAATTCAAGCGGCATTTGATAAGGAGACTTACTTCCTTGTTTGGGGTAATTCAAGCAACATTTGTAAGGAGACACACTTCCTGGTTTGGGCAATTCAAGAAATATTTGTAAGGAGACGCACTTCCTTGTTTGAGTAATTCAAGAGACATTTGTGAGGAGATGCACTTCCTTATTTGAGTAATTCAAGCGGCATTGGTAAGGAGACGCACTTCCTTGTTTTGGTAATTCAAGCGGCATTGGTAAGCAAATGCACTTCTTTGTTTTGATAATTCAAGCAACATTGGTAAGGAGATGCACTTCCTTGATTGGGTAATTCGAATTTTGCTTTTTAGGTGATGCACTTCCTATCGTAAATCTTGATTCCTAGAAGATGCACTTTCTAGTCGAGTTATCGCACTTAACCCTAGGGAGATGCACTTCCTTGCTAGTTTTCATTTGTCAGGTGGCACACTTTTTAGTTTAAACTTGTATCTCTAGAAGACGCACTTTCTAGTTAGAATCCCTCACTTTAATTCTTAAGAGATGCACTTCCTAGTCTTGGTTATTTAATTTTACTCTTAAGAGATGCATTTCTTAGTCAGAGTCTTGATTCATCATTGCAACATGCAAGTAGGTATGATGTGATTTTTCCAAAAGTCTTCTGATGATAAACTGGGGCAAAAATTCAATTTCTGTTTTTGAAACTTTACTTTTCTGGCAAATAAAACCTCTTTATAATGATATTTGTTTGGGATAATTTTCTTTTTAGTTTTGATGTGATTTCAGGAGCCTGCCCGAAGCACATGGCGAATAAATGGAAAACCAAGCAACAAGGTGAAGAAATTGAAAGTTAAACAGATTGATGAAATAGCAAATCAGGAGCCCACCTGAAGAACAGGGTGATGAAATAACGAGTCAGGAGCCCGCCTGGAGAACAGGGTGAAGAAACAAAAAGTCAAGCAACAAAGCGAATCAATTGAAAGCCAAGCAACAAGTTGGAAGAAAATTGCAAGTCAGGAGCCCGCCAGAAGAATAGGGTGATGGAAGTCGAGTCAAGAACCAATAGAAACTGTATAGATAAGATTTTTGTAATTTCATTTGTGTTTTAACTTGTAATTTTCGTTTTGATGTAATAACAAAGCCGCGGACCAGAATCTCGATGGAACCTCACTCGACTCTCTAACTCGGTATAGTCCACCTCTTCCAATCCTTTGAAATACCCGTGATTTGATTCTCTCATAATTTGGGTAGGGAGGATGTCTTAAGTCAAGACCCGATTGTCCTTCTTCCTTCTGTTTCTTTCTTTGAATAATGGTCGGGACAAAATTCTGTCTCGTTGTCTACTTCTTTGTCTGAAAACACTGCGTGTTTACATTCAAAGGGGGCATGATGTAGACACGTAATTTCGTCCCCCTCAAAAGTTTGATTTTATTCATGTTTACCTTATCATATTATGTACCCTCACCCACGTGATTACATTCCACCAAAAATACAAAAAAATAAATCTCACCAAAATCCCGAACAAACTTTTATTCTTTTAACACCCTAACAACCCTCTCCAATAAGAAAATGACAAATCACCACCTCACCACCCCATACCTCACCTCCCTACCCCTACCTAACCCTACCCCACGTCACCCCTCCCCCCTCTTTTTTTTTCTTGTCCAAGAAAAAAGGACTCAAAAAAGGATAAACACAATATATACACACATACTCTCAAAAAACAAGGGATGAACAGTAACAGAAAAAGAAAAAAAAAGAATCAGCTCTTTCTCTCTAGACTCTCACTCTCTCTTTCTCTCTAAGCTCCTTCCGGCAGGTGACCAGCGAAACCATCGCCGCCGCTACCGCCACCACCGTTAATGTCTTCTCTCCTCTGATCTCCGACCAAACCCATCATATCTATCGCCGCCGTCACCGACCAAACCCTCATCGCCGCCGAAGAAGAAAGCAAAACTAGCTGCGGCTCTGCCGCCAGCAGTCGCTGCTCCGGCTGAGGCGCGTCGGCCACTGGCTCCATCCTCAACACATCCATCCAGCGAAACAGCTTCAGCTCCAATCACCACCGGAGAAACGGGCACTGCCGCTGTTCTCACCGTCACCGGAGCTCATCGGAGCTCGATAGGCGTTGGGTTTTAGGTCCCGTTTGTTTGTTGGGGGTCTTGGTTTCATCTATTTCTTGGTTCGTCGTCGATATTGGATTTTGAGTTGTCTTTATCGAATTGCGTCGGTGTTCTTGGTTGTGTTTCGTATAACAAAGTTTGTCTCACTGGTTTTGAAGTTGTCCTATTAGCTTTTCTCTCTATCGAGTTGGATTCATCGCAATCGAGGTTCTCCGGTCGAGTATTTTGGTCGTCGGATTTCTTCATTATCGACAAGGATTAATTTCAACGAGGTCCATTTCCTTTAACCAAATCTTTAATTTATTTTGACTTTTCGTGATGTTGTGGATGATTTATTTGTTGCGTGTTTGGTATGTTCGAAAATATGTGTTATGTGTTGGTTGATGTTGGTTTCGGACTTTGAAAAGTGAATTGATAAATCGAAGCATGTTTGATCATATTGTTTGAAATAAATTTGGGGACGAAAATCGAAAATTGATAAAAATAAATATCTTGATATTTTTGATACATTGTTGATCTTGAATGCGGTACGTTGTTGAGCGGGTAGGCAAATAGTAAGCTCTGGGTAGGCAAGTTTAGGATTGGGGCAGTGTTGGAATGATTGGAATATTTGTTGAATGTCTTATTTATCGTATTTGGAAAGTGTATTTATTTAACCGGGGAATGCCCCAAGGTAATTTGTATTTACTCACCGGGGAATGCCCCGAGGAATTTCGTACGCAAAGGATGCTCGTGATCAAGGCCCGAGGCATCGGGTAAAGCATAGTTAGGACTAGTGTAGGTTATTTCAGTATTTTTATTTCGGGTTGTAATAATTGGACTGGACTTTACATATTTGTTTTGTCTTTGTTATTGTTTGGTTTTGCGTATTTTTTGTGTGATTTATGCATTTGTAACGTCAATTTAGCCGATACGCTCTACTAAGCGACCGTGGTTGAACCACGGGATCGAGGGGTGCCTAACACCTTCCCCTCGATCAACAGAATTCCTTGGCCGGAATCTCTGTTCGCAAACCAGTTTAAGAGTCAAATGGTTTCGAAAAGGATTTTCCAAAGGTGACTTGGCACACCGGATTATGCCAAGTGGCGACTCTGAATAAAAAATGAAAAATAATCCTTTTCTGAAACAAATTTTCATTTCTTGTCACTTAAATAATAAAGCCCTTTCGAACTTTAAAATATCTCTTTTTTTGGAGTACGTAAAAAAGGGGTGTGACAACTACTAGAATTGACAATTGTCAATTTAAGGCTCATCGCGATGCGGTGGCCAGTCAAACGAGAACGCTGACACTAAAAATGCTCTAACTTCTTCACCGAGTGTCCGTTTTAGGCGAATTTGGTATCAATGGAAAGCTAATTCAAATATCTTTCATTTGATATATAGTAGGCCACCCAGTTCGTCATATATAATGAGTTATGATCGATTGAACTTGACCCAAGTTTCAACGTTCACTAAAACTTGAACGATAGGAAAGTTTTCAACCCGTCTTTAAGGGACTTCTATGATCTCAATTCATGCTCAACTAGATTCACACACTACATAATTGATTAAATATTTATTAAATTATTTATATAAATATTTAAATAATAAAAAATATATATAAATAACAAAAAAAATAAGACGAATAAATGAATTCTTTTTTGATTCTGCATCTTCACGTGACTTAATAAGAGAGAAAGATTCAGTTTATAAGGAATGACTATTTCTCTTCACACTAAACTTGCATAGGATTCATGAATTTTGCAACCTCTATGTGAAAGAATAACGGTTTACGTCCTAGCCTGAAATGCGGGGTGTTACAGAACTCATCTCGAAAAACATCATCCAGCCAGTTTACGACAAGTGTCCTTTTAAGAAAAAAGCTCATAGCTACAAGTTGCAAACTTTGGCTTATACTGCAGTAACCATGCTAGCTGAGAGGGAAAAATTCATTGATTTCGATGAACAAGGCAACCCCATGAGAGAGCATTCTCGTTCTCTAAGATCTTGTCTTGTTCCTCAGAAAGACAACAAGTTGGAGAATGAGGCGGAGTCGTCCCATGGCAGGAATTATAATTCCAATTCACGAACAACCTCATCCTCTAAATCAGGCAACTCTAAACCCATCATGGC
>NW_025890069.1:0-1111 GCF_002878395.1 Capsicum annuum | reverse complement strand
TCCAAATTGAGATGGCACATTGATTAAGAAAAATAATTAATAACATGACTAGTTTACTATAGTAAACCTATTAAATGTTGTTTATATTTTAATTTGTAGAAAAAGTAATTAATGCAAAGGGTAAACGTGGAAAAAAAATTGTGTGTTGATAAGTAAAAAAGACAAGTAAAATGAGATATCAAATTAGAAAATTTGAAACGGGTAAAGGAAATCATGATCACTGTGTACTAAAACAATACATTTAAATTGTGGCAAATAATCAAAAGGAAATAAAATAGAAAGCTAAAAAGAAATCACACCTTAGAGTGGAAATAGAGAGATTAAAAATTGCTGCGAAAGTTCTTTTAACTCTATGGTTTTTGCTCTTACAGAAAATGAAAATTTGGAAAAGAAGTTTTGTGGACTTATTAATGTACTCCCTCCGTTACATTTTACCCGTCCCAAATTTTCTAATATGGTATCCCATTTTACTTGCTCTTTTACTTATCAATGTCACACCCCTTTTTCGCTCGAAGATGTCGAGTCGAAGGATTTTTCCAATTAAAATAACGGTTTGGATAGGGATTAATTTATTTACAGAATCGCCACTTGAAATTGAGTTATGGTGTTCCAAATCACCTTTTGAATCCCTATTCAAAGGAAATGACTCTTTGTTGGTCTGCGAAAACAAAAGACCGGGTAAGAAATTCTGTTCAAAGGAAATGACTCTTTGTTGGTCTGCAAAAACAAAAGACCGGGTAAGGAATTCTGTTGACCGAGGGGAAGGTGTGAGGCACTCCTCGAGTCCCGTGGTTTTAGCACGATTATTTTAATTGACTTATCTTAACTAAAACTATTTTGAAAAATTATGTTAAGGCTTAAGTTCGTTTATTTTTATTATATTAAGAATATCGAAATCTATCTATTTAAATAAATCGGTAAAAGTTGAAAAATATTTGTTAAGTTAACTTAGTAAAATATTTACCAAGGTGTATTTTTTTACATCCTTGTATTTTTAAATGTCTCGAAAAGATGCGTACGTTACGTTCTTTATTGAGATAGAAATTTTAAATATGCCTACAAATTTTCCTAAACATTAAAAAACATTGGCTCATTTCTTATAAAATCAATC